>NW_028279423.1:0-31453 GCF_059751315.1 Micrasema longulum | reverse complement strand
CTTCTATTCCTGGAGCCACCCTGACATGGTTTATCAATGGAGAACCCGTGAATAATGAAGCACTCCTGGGACCGGTCAGAGATGTCGAAGATGAAGATGGAATGCACACTGCTACTCTAAGCCTGCAGTTTAGAATACTAGAAAGGCACTTCGTCAAAGGAGACATGAAACTTAAGGTGAATAAATAAAATATCAGTCTAACTAACGGTTTCTTTATTTAAACAAAATTATTTTAATTTCTATAGAGAACTTATTTTATTAAAAAATCTCATGCCCGTATTCAAAGACTAAACTCAAGATGGGGAAAATATTGGATGTAACAGAACTGAAGCCCGTATTCTCAAACTCAAAATAAGGAAAGTTCATTCTCATCTTAAATGAAGAGAATAACTTGATCGTGAGAATAGTAGAATGTATTGGGTGTCAACATAAGTAGTAACAGTTTTTTTTTAATTTAGAAATTATCACCATATTAATGTTTTAAAAAAGTGGGATAGATTATATCTGTGGTGTCGTGGAAAAGGGGCACAAGTCGGGTTTTTTTTTATTTTGAGTTTTTACTGCCATTCGATGACACACAAGGAAAACGGGTACAAGTTGATGAAACAAATAAAAATTGACAACAAAAACGCGATTTTACAAGTAAGCATTTTCGACACCTCTTTCTGTTAGCGTCTAATCGTGAAATTAAAGCTGCCAAGCCTGCTCGCGATATTTTCATATTGTACGGTGAAGATGCTATGAATTATTGACGTTTTTTTTCTTAAATAATGGAGAGTACATTATTGTTAATTTTTTTGTATCAACATAAATTCTGTTGGTTTTTTTTCAAATGAAAAACAGCGGATTATTCCTTTAAAAAAAAGAACGAGATGAAACAACAACAAAAAAAATTGAAATAAGTCACTAATAATATATTCTCCTTTATTATTTAAGAAAAAAAAATCAATATTTCATGGCATCTTCACCAATATCTTTGGCAGCTTTATTCTCTGAATTTAACGCAAACAGAAAGAGGTGTCGAAAATGCTCACATCCGTCTGCTGAAATCAAATAAAATAGTTTATTTTATTTATTTGTATAATTTTATTTTATTTGGGATTTTTACAGCTTTCACATAAAAAAAATGAGTAGAAATATATAAACAATACTAGAGCCAACAAAAAAAATCCACTGTAAATCTAATAATACATAATAGATAAGAAAAGAGTTTACGTAATTGTATGTGTGAACGTTTGTATTCATGAAAGAATGAATGAGAGAGAGGGTGCGTGTGTGTAGGTGCGTAAGTATAGAAAAAAAAATAAAAAATTGTAATTATATTGAAAAGGGTACAGGAAAGAGCTTGATTAGAAGTTTAATTATTTAAAAAAAATATTTTATACCTACTTTCGAAACCTTTATGTTAAATTTAAAGTCAAGAAATGTTATAAATTGTATTTTTCAAAAGTATAGTAAATTTCTAAACCTTATTTTGAAAAAAAAGCATTTTATTTTAATATTTTATTGATACACACTAAATGAATAATGTGCAACGAGTCCCGTACAATACGGTATTGTATGGGACTCGTAATATAATAGATGTATTGTAAAAGCAAATTTTCTTTTCGTTTACTTGACCATTTTTATGTTTGAAAAAAAACGGACACAATTACTATTTACACCAAATACATTATTCTGTTCTTATCTTCAAATAATTATCTGCCTATGAGATAAGAATGTACTTATCTTGAGTTTTGTCCATAAATACAAGCATCTGCAGGCTTATTCTGACGTTCGTTCGTTTGTAATACATCCATCTCACTCTTACGCAATCAAAACCGTATTTCGCTCTTTATCCCTCTCATACGATAGGAATTAATATACGAAACTAAAAAGTTTCAGAATAAGGCCACAGTTTTGTAACACCCATAGTTGAAAGTTCTATCACAAAAGTAAAGATCTGATAGGCGCCGTGGTGCAGTTGGATAGACAGCCACCTGTGAATTCCAAGTTTTTTTTCTTCAATTAATCTGGCTGTTGCTGTAGTGTATTTTTTGTGACTTCCTTTTATAGAACCAGTTATAAAACCAATATTTCACGTCCTCACTACCAGGAATCAAAACCAGCACATCAAGTTAGGAAGGCGAACGAGCCAACTACTTTACTACGAGACGGACTAATCTCAACTTGATTTCCTTTTTCAGGGTTTGGGTCATTGTTCCATTCCATACAAACACTTTCGACAGTTTTATGAATTTCAATGCTAATTTTAATGTACTTTTCACTTCGAAAGGTTTTTTTCATTTATCGTTAATTTTAATTTTGTATTTACTCTGATACACAAGAATGGAGGCATTTGAAAACCGAGGCTTACGTTTTTGCTTTTGGCGCTTAAACCGTCATATTAATTTAGAACACAATTTTTCTGAAATTTTTTGTAGGCTCAAATAATCCTACAGCGGTTTTAGGCTTCAAATTCTCCGAATTCATTCAAAGCCGATATTATTCAAATTAAAGTAAAATAAACGTTTTAAGAGTATTACCGTTTTTTCTTGTTTATCAAAAAATAATTGAGAATATTTTGAGCATGTCTAAATGTTTGAAAACAGGCTGGATTTCTTTCCTAGATCTAAATTTGTTGCAACAGAAAAGGAAAACAATTTTGAGATGTGTATATGGAAGGCAATGCATTTACAGGGCTTATGACTTATCATTGGCTGTTTTAAGTGGCCACTTTAAACACTTTAAAACATTCACTATTTAATCTATGTTTGGACTATGGTGTGAAATCTAGTCTTTATTTACAATCATTTGGACAAAATAAAAATATTTACTGATTAAAACAACTGGTCCAAGAAAAAGAATAAGACTTAAAAAAATAAATTTTTCATAAATTTTATGAAAGGTACATGTTTTAAAAAAAATCTATACATATCTACTTTTATACATCTAGTAAATGTTATCACTGTAACTCTCAAAAAAAATAGACTAACTCTTGCGCTTGGAGAATGACTTACACTGTTGTAGTTGTTTATTTATAAGAGTTTATATAATTTTAAATATACGAGAACATGAGAAAAAAAACATAGGATATATAAAGAAAAAAATATAAAACATTCATTCTAATTAAAATTTAATGCAGTTATTACACGTGTTTTAAAAATTTCTTTAGATTTACTTTAAATTTATTAACTAATATATTATTTTTAATAGTTTTTAGTTCATTGGGAAGGTTATTATAATTTTTACACCTTTGAAGACAAAACTATTTTGACCATGACTTGTGTGCAATTCAGGAATTTTAATATGATTTTGGTATCTGTGTGACTTATTCATTTAAAATTCTTTTATTTTTTCTTCTTAATATATTTGTATAATCGAACTTATTTTATAAATAGTGTCTACTGTATGAACCTTAAATATTTTATATGGACTTTCCGTATTGAATATTGAGGGTTTCTTTAAAATTAATTTAATAAAAGAGAGTTTAATATATTGGCATATGCACCACCCCATCCTACAATACCATATTGTAACAAAGATTGTACAATTGAGTAATAAGCTATTTTTAAATTATTGATTTTTAAAATATTCCTTAATCTAATAAATATGTTCTTACCTTTTGCAATACGTTTCACTAGTTCACTAATATGGTCTTTCCATTTTAAGTTTTGGTCTATGAATACACCAAGATATTTAATTTTATCTGTCGCATCAAGTATTAAACATGTTGAACAAGTAAAAAATACTTCAGGCGTTACCTATTTATAATTATTAAGTCAGATGGATATCACCTACATGATAAAGGTTTTAGCTCTTTTACTTCACAAAAGTCAACAGATGGAAGAGTTGAGGAAATGTATGAATGTTACACAGAATGTAAAATGGCCACTTAAACCAGCCACCGTAAACAGTAAAAATTCATGGTTTAAAAATTAACTTCCTTCATTGTTCGCAGTGCTCCGCATCGATTGAAAACATATATTCCAAGAGCTTCGAGGAAAACGTCGAAGGGGAACGTCCGCAGCGGGCGCCAGCAATGGAAAGTAGAGATATCACAGCTCAAGCAGCTGTTAATTCCCACGCTGATAGAGTACAAGGTATTATTTAGTTTGATTATCAGTATCGTGCATTCACTAATGGAAGGAAAAGGGGGTTTTAGTTTATATTCTCTGCGCGGCAGGCATATGACTCCATATTGAAAGGATATGTGCGGAAGAGCGATTTTATGAAAAAGTATTTGAATTCTGTCACTCTCTCGCTGACGCCTACCCAAATACTGTGAGAAAATGACAACTGCGCGTCAGACTGATTGTGCCTAGCTTAAATCGACGAATTGAGGACCCGTTTTCCGCGTCCAAAACTAAACCGATTTCGTTTTTTTTTAAAGATAACATCAAAAAAAATTCTTCTTCGGTTTGTTGTTTTTTTTCAAAATTAGTTCATATTTGTATACCTTTCATTTGAAGACGGCTTTGGGGGATCATTAAACCCACTATCAATCTGCGGCTGTTTTAGAGTTCCAGGAAACTCTCGGTCAGCTGCAAAATATTCCCAAGGTATGCAAACTCTATGCAAATTAATGAGGGGGAGGAGGACGTATAGACAGAGGTCAACACGTCATCCCCAACCTTCAGGATCTCCTCAATGCTTTTGTCTTTTCTATTACAAAATAATATATGTACAAAAGACAGAAACAATTTACACACAGAAAAAAATATAAAAACATTGACTTACTAAGAACACAGAACACAGTATTTTTTTTAACGAAATACGTACAAAAATGACCATAATATACTGCACCGTTAGAAAAATGATAAAAATATGAGTAAATAAACGAAAATAAAATATATTTCAGTTTTACAAATAAACAAGATAAGTGTACGAGCATATACTTACGTAAAACCGAATTAAAAACACGAATAAAAGTTCCGAAGGCTGTACTGAAAGCCTTACCTATTTACCTGCATCAGTTTTAAGGTTACTCTGACGGCGACAGAGGCATTGAAGGCAGTAAATGTTAATTGCGATAAAAAAAACACGAGTCTTTTGTATAAGATTTTTTTAAATAAATTAATTTACCATTCATTTTAGCTAAAAACAATGTTTTTTCGTTATTCAGATCTGAAAAGAGACCACAAGACCTTTAAAAGAAATCCGGGTAAGTGGGTGGGAATTTTAATTTCAATGTTGTATTCGGATGAACGGTATACGCTATACAAATTTGATAGTTATTTTTGGAAAAGGGAAACGTGCTGACAAATTTAAAAAAAATCTGATACTGTATCTTTTAATTTTTTTTTCTGTTTTTGGGTAGGGAAAATGGGAATACGAGACCGGGATTTGGTTGATTTAAGCTAGGCATAATTAGTCAGGAAATATTCCGACGCATATCCTCTTAAACAAGTCATTTTGCCCATGTACTGGTATCGTAAAATAAAAAAAAAAACATATTCTACATCTTAATGTAACTGCGACCATTATGGACATAAAAATAATGAGTCCTTTATTGTTCCAGCTGGCAATACTGCTATCTCCAGAGCCGACCACACGGCCCTAATAGCTCCTATCATTTCGGCACTCTACTTTACACGGTTTTTATATGTAAGATAACCACTATACATATCATAAATGTAAACTAATTACCTCTAGACTAATGAAATTATGCCAAAGAATTATCTTCTTGTTCGAGTGCTGTTTTTCATTCTCACAGAACTTTTCACAAAGGTCCTTACTATAAAAAAAATATGGATGAAAACTGAGCTGAATAACATTTATATTATTTACTACAAATTTTGATGCAAATTATCAATTGAAAACCTTTTATTCATTATTAGATATTTTTCAACATATAAAAATCTTTCAAGAATATGGAAGTCTAGGCATTTGCAGAGTCTATGATCTATCATCGGCTGGATTACAACTTAACCTAACCTAACCAGAGGACACCCCAAATTAGTGTCAAAATACTATAATCTTACAAGGATTCCCTGGAAATTAATATGTATCAGATATGCAATAAATTTTATTATAAATAAAATATTAAAATACAACTTTAACCATTTTACCTATAGGTAGTTGATTTCCATAATAACTTTGGCATTTTTCGATTCTGCTTGGTTTTAATATTACATTCCAATGCGTGTTGTTTTACGATAGAGAATGAAAGTATTGAGGAAACTAGCGACATCTATTGTTGAAAGAGGGTAAGTTTTTTTTCATTAAAATTTGATAATTTTGAATTGGTTTACAAGATATACAACACCCTTAATTTAGTCTTGACAACCATCGTCAAGGACTTTTAACTAAGGATGTAGGCAACTTACAATAGTTTAGAGATGGTTTTATTAATGAAATCTAAATTTACAAGTAATTATTTGAACATTTATTAACATGCTCGCTCTACTGATATCACAAAAAGAAACGAAGTTTTTAATGCTTACAAAGACGTACATTTTTTAAGTCGATGATTAAACCTATATTTATTCTTCTAGATCTATTGAATTGTTTTACAAATGTTAAATTTTTAATCTCGAGTTTGTAAAATAACATGTGATCATTCGTTTGAATTTTATTTAATTATAAAAATTAAAAAAATAAATGAAAATTCCAGTAATTCAAAAAAAATAATGTAGTTAGGTAAAAAATATTAAATAGACATATCTCACTATCTTAATGTTTAGATTAAAAGTTAGATTATATTTTAACCGTGTATCTTTGTACGTATTTAAGACTACTTTTTAATTTTAATATTTAGCTATAAGTGTCTGTAAAAATTAATCAAATGAACCCCGATTCGAGTTATGATTTAAACGTTGAACCCAAAGTACTTTTTAAGTTAAAAAAATGTGTCAGTCACCAAAAAATAGTTAAATCAGCCACTCAACAAAGCGGCTAGGCTGTTTATTGGATGCCGGCATTCAACTGAATAGCTAGGCCATTCATTGAATGAATAAAAATAACTCACCGCTCTACGTGTTAGCTGGTTATAAGCTTGTCCTTTGGAAACACCCGAATAAAAAGTCACCAGGTTAGGTGAGGATAGGCGGAGTAAGTTCAATAATAAAAAAAAAGTTTTTTACTTTACTTGTTCAGTTGAGTAAAGGATTCATTATAAATTGACATAAAGGGTTAAGTTATTGGAAAAAAAAACAATTATTATACTTAAACCTACTTATCCTTAACTAACCGAACTTCACATAACAAAATATATTAAAAAATAAATTTAAAATAAAACAATTGTTTTTCATGCTAGGCTTTTACCCTTTTGTTGAACGTAAATTCAACGAATGGCCTAGCCATTTAGTTGAATACCGGCATTTGATAAACAGCTGAACTACTCGGAGGAGTGGCTGATTGAACGGTTTTTATGTAAAATGTATCTTCATTAAAATGATCTATTTTAAAAAAACACCAAAAAATCAATATTTAATAAGCTTTTCTCATAAAAAAAACTTTCAGAAACTAACGTAATTTCCAAGACTTGTATTTTTTCAAGGGTAGTAGTAGTATGGGTTCCTTAAATATAAATAAATTACAAATTAGTTAATTTGCTCAAAAACGCAAGTATAACAATATGTGATATAATCTTCTCTTTTCGTTACACTTGCAAAAATTATCGATTTGTGATCACGTTTCTTCTAGCTTTAGAATAATTAATAATAAGTATTTCTTTATAAAAATAAGCTCTCTGTATTATTCTCTATTTTTTTAAATTTAATTTAGTACTAATATACTGGTGCGCTGAAGCATTGTTACGCACGGTATTAAAAGTACGAGTAGGTGTTTCCCCACTTTTTACTTCGCTCCACTTCACTAAAGCAGGGTTCCTAGGAAAGCGGTGCCATGGTCTAGCGGCCGTAATATGCCGTGATGCGGGGGGCGTCATGAAATACCCGTTATCGCGTCCAGAGATGTAAACTTAAAGAAAGCAGTGTCGTTATCTGGCGGCTGTGATGACATATCTGTCAAAAAAATGCGCTGGAATAAGCGCCGCAATCCTTCATATTTTTTTAGTTATCTAGAAATCAATTACGTTGACATAATATCATGATGGCATTATAAGAAATATAAAAAACAATATTTTAATTGAAGATAAACTTTTTTCTTGTAACAAATAATATTTTTTAATTATTTATAAAATTTTGTTATTTACTTTATAGTACGTATCTGATATATTCAGTGTTGTACCGATATTTCTCCACAAACTTTGTTTTAACTGGGCTTCTTCGTAGTCTTTGCTCTACACATTATATAAAGCTTCATGATTTTTTTACATAATCAAACAAAATTTTGCCAATTTTACAAGTCCACGTCACGTTCACATTCATTTTGACAGCTTTGAAGGGCAAAAAATGCTCACTGTTTGCATCTATATGTGTCGGATGTGTCGGATGTCTATATCTATATGTGACGGCTGTCCTGCAAAAAATGTCAAATGCCGGTACCGGCGTTTGACGTTCTCCTCACAATCAACGTTTTCTAAGAAACCAGTGCCATTGGTTTGTACAGCGTTTTAATGACGTCATCCACCGCCACATGAAGGTCGCTAGATGACAGCACCGCTCTCTTAGGAAACCCTTATCTTATCGTGCTAAAAAATTCCACGCGTTCCTGTGCTGTGTTGTCCAATACACATGCAAAAATGAGAGATTTAAAATATAAAAAATGCAGTTTTCATAGACAATTAATCAATCATCATTGATTAAACAATTTTACTCCCTATTTGATTTACTATTCAAATAATTACAAAATGCCTCGAAAAATATATTTCTGAAAAAACTGCAGGTTAATAATTAAATGTTAATATGGCTTGGTTCATCTAAAAAAACATTCCCAGCTGTATTTTATTGCTTACATTTTCAAATCCAAGTTTCATTTTTGATTCAATGCTTGGCAATGGAGATGAATTTTGATGGCCCGTAGTAAAAAGAGACTCGGAGAAAAATTCTGGCCTCAAGTGTGTGTTATTAATATTACGATAGTTGTAAAAACGGTGTACCGGAACTTGTGGATACTTGAATCAATTTTACGGGATACGTGAAAAAGCTTTCAAAACAAACTGTGGTTGATCGCATTTTTTAATGTGTAGGTTCCTACGTAGATTACGTAAAATAAAATAAAATAGCTTTTTATACACCAATTCCCTTTAAATTTTAGGAGTTGATTCTATCAACTCAAATACATGGTCATTTAATAAGTGAGGCTTTTGAAAAGAAAAACATTGATAAAAAATTAATAATGGTTTTGAAAACATTTTTTTTCAGAATATTTATATCTTAACAGCGTCAAGGCTATTTGATAAAAAAAATATTTTGATCCAGACTTTGATTAAAGGGGCAAATTGAACATTTGATTATTGTTGAATATATATAGGACTTATAAACTGCCATTGGCTGAATTGTGTAATCATGACATACAGTGTAACATCCTGCTTACGTCCTCATTTTTCCAAATCAACCATCTGTTTATTTACGTCTTTGTAAGATTTTACGGAAATATTTCATCTAACAATCTAAGATTTCATATCCGTAAAAAAACATTTCTAACGACCATTTAATAGTTTACAATCAATCACCCTTATCACCATACACTTACCTGAACCCGGTGGTGAATAGGACACTACATCGTGATTCGAAGCAGCGTATTTGGATCATCTGTTATATGAAATTAAGGTTTTCAGGCCTACGCTGCAGGTGTCGATCCAGGAATAATAAAATATAACAGTTAACAACCATCGAAATAAATATTTCACGCCTGCTTTCCCGGGAATCGAACCCGGGACCTCAAGCGTGGTGGGCAAACGCACCAACAACGGCGGACGTTTCTCCATTCAATTTCCCTTTTCAGGAGTTTTACTTAAGGACAGCCAAAGTCAAAAACACTTGTCCATGATTTTGGTTATATTTTACACACATAACTATATTCTTTATTTAATCTTGTTGATTAGAAATATGAAAAAAATGACGTGGGTATAGTATTTTTAAATTAAACTTTAACCAGAATACAATTTTTTGTTTTTTAAGTCATGTATGCATGCTTATTTGGCCACTGCGAAAAATTGCGTCCAGATAGCCTTAGTTGACCACAAGTTCCGGTACAATAAATATCCTAACATAAAATATTTTCTTTCTCTAATTGTACTTTTCCTGTCCATTTATTATTAAGTGTAAAATAATTATTAAAATAAAATTACAATATTGTAATAGGAAATTAAAATGATGTTTGTATTTAATAGGTAACCACATAAATACCCATTTATCGACGGATTGAATGTATGAGTACCTACGCCATAATGTGATTTTTAGATTTCTTTTTAATTAAAATGAAATGCGATATAATCGTTCTAATTTATATTACAAAAACGTGTATTCAATTGTAAATTATTTTGTAAAATATTCATCAATAAATATTTTAAATTTATTTCGCATGGTTTTAGGTAACGTGTTGTTTTTTATGAAAAATAATTTGTAAAAATATTTAATGAAATAAATGTATGTTTAGTATGATAATCAATGTAAAATATGATCGATTATTCTATTGAATTCAGAAATGTATTATAAGTGTAAAATGAAAATAAAATATCTCTATATTGAAAATTGCTTTTTTAATCATTAATTCAAAACGATTTTTTCCTTACCCATTACTTAGATTATTTATAATTTAATCACGGGTGGTCAAAGCATCGACCGCGTTTCCATTTCTAGTCGCCTACCTGCCTGATAGGTCGAAAAACTTATTTTTTCTTTTTTGAAAGAAACTTTGGGTTCTTACGATTTACCCTAATATTTCTATTTTAGTGGCCATATTTAACGAGTTGTAAATAACTCACTATTAGAAAATTGGAATCAAGCTGTGGTAGAGCGGAGTGCGAACCTTCTACTTTTAATCCGTGAGTCCACAATGCCAGCCACAAGACCACAAAACGATTTATTTGCACACTTTCACGGTGGGTACTTCTGAAACTAGTTATGTCCTAACTTATTAATATTTAATCATTTTTTTCACATCATAAACAATAATAATACTGATGTGACCTTATTGGGTTTACCCGTGCCGAGGACACTTAACAACAAACTTTTTTTTTTACATCTGAGAAATATACAAAGAAGACTTAAAATACAGAGTTAAACTACAAAATGCTAAGACAGCAGTAAACACTAGGTATGTATGTTTATATTTAATTCATGTCTATCTATATTATTAATCCCATGTTTGACTGTGTGGTATATATATTTGCACAAAGTGTTTTATTTATAGTATATTTCAAGTAATAATCATATTACCTGCGTTAATAAAACTATAATAAAAAAATCTCTTTTTATTCACATTATATTTTTATTTATGTGTAAAGTTATCATCAATTGCGGTTATCAAAATAACTTAAGATTGAGATGTTCTTTGATTTTTTCTTCTTCTTTTTCAGCTTTATTCCCTCCTCTGCTGGGTAAAGGCCTCTTGCAAAAGTCTCCATTACTTCCTATCACCCGCTTTATTATTATTTATTATTATTCGTCATAGTATTATCAAGGTAAATTTTAAATTTCATAATGTTTTTGTCTTTAAATTACTACTTTCAGTGTTATTAAACCGATGCCTAAAATTTCAAAAGTAGAGCCGCGATTACAAACGTTATCTTCATCGGTAAATACCGAGACGGTATAAAGTAAAATCGATATTTATGTACGAAAATGTGTTTTTGTATAAAAATATAAGGTATCTTCGTTGGTAATATGTAATTAAAAATGTTTAAAAAAATGTAAACGCATAATCGTATAAAATTTTTAAGCCGAAAACTTAATTCTACTTTGTTGAGATAATTGAAGATAAATGTTAACTTTTCATTTTAATACAGGCTTAGGGCTCTGATAACAATGGGTTAATATTTATCTTCCATTGTATCTACAAAGTAAAATTAAGTTTTCTGTCTGAAAAGCAGAATATGCATACCAATTTTTTTTCTAAACACGTTCAATTATAGGTTACCGACGAAGATACTTTCGTTGATTATGCAAATATATTAATTTTTGTACAAAAATATCGATTTTTTCTTTATCGACAGTCGAAGATAACTCAGTTAACTTCGCATTGTAATCGGGGCCCGGGTCACCCGTAGTGGTCAAAACTTTAACTACCCATGATCTATATGTTTAATGCATGTGATCCCCCATCTACAGATATTGTGTCAAAAAACCGAATACCTACGCGGTGCATTATAATGTTTAAAAAGCGTGTGTTTATGTGTAAGTGCTTATCGGTAAAACAAGTAAACATTTAAACTTCGCTTGTGTGAGTACACATTGTTGAATAATCTTAATGAAAACTGTTTGTTACTCTCACGTAAGCAAGGTTTTTTTTTAAACGTCAGCAGATCCATGCGGAGTTACCCCAGATCAGCATTCCCTCCTTTCTTTTTTTAAATTTTTATTTTTATTTTTAAAGGAATAACCCTCTAAGCCTCTATTTCGAGACTTGTCAGCAGGTGGGATAAAGGAGATTTAGAAGGAGGTAATGAAAAATACACCATTAAATAAATAAATTGACACTTCTTAGGTATTTGTTATCGAAAGAAAAAGTAAATGATCGAGCAAAAAGTATTTTTTTGATTAAATTTTATTAATACCTACCTCAAAACAGTATTTTCAGTTCGTTCAAATATTTGCAGACTAGGACTAGAGTTTACACCCTAGTTAGTTTTTAAAATAAACAAATCGCAACTGAGGTGCAGTGTCATTGGCTAGTCGAAATGACCACTTCATACACTATGTAACATTCACCATTCTGTCTCTGTTTCAACATCTGTATTTTAAAACTCAACCAATAAGAAAAATTTGCCATTACCAATTATATGAAATTCGTAAAAGCCCGAACATCGTAAGAAGACGCAAGTGATAGTCCCGTCCCACTGAACTGCGCACTCTTAATGGTGTACGCAGTCCGGAATAATTTCCTTTATTTGTTGTTTTAAATATAAGCATGCATTTTTCCCGTGCATCTTCTTACAACTTTGGGCATATCACAACATATCTCGATTATCTATAATTAAACATGATTACGACTCAAAAAACTTGGTTAATTTGAATAAAACAATAATGCCCTTTGGGAAAATTTCAAATTCAGCAGCCACAATGCCAAAACATGGAGATTTTTATTCATATTTTCCTTTACACTTTCTTGACTTGTTTCGTAAAAAATATACACGAAATCGTAAAACGTTTCATTGTTTGAAAAACTCCCTTTAGTGATGTAAGGAAAATTGCTTGGGGTGTCACGTTTTCCTGGAATCTCCTGTGACTATTTAGGTACGAGTAAAAGTGAAGAAGGTACCAAAATATGCTGCCGCACATTATTAAAAAAAAGAAAAAGGAACCATTTCGTTACTAATCAATATAAGTCACAGGGGATTAGCTTATAATATTATGACAGTTTTTGCAGAGTTTATGTTTTTTCAAAATTAATAAGTGTATTTTGCATTCTTTTTATTTTAGTATGTCATCAGGTTATAAACACTGCAACTTTTAATATGATGCGTGTTGTCTGGAACTTTAGTCTATACTCGGTCAAAACGAAATGCCGATTGTTCAACTCTTGTTTAATGCCAGTACTTCTATATGGGTATGGGAAGAATTACTGCGGCTCTCAGAACAGAGAAATCACCTGGTCTGCAATTCGCAGAGTGCTGGTCAACCGGAAAAAGACCACTGCATTAGCGACGCTAAAGTATGGTAGCGAATACTTAGACTTAGCTTCGGCTAAGAAAAGCGCTGGCTTAATGGAGAGGTTTTTTCCGGACGACAATACACAGCAAGAGACTCGTGAGCAAATCGACATCAGGCGGATGGCAGAAATCATACCCTACACAGAAACTGACCCAATATTTACGGTGGAGGAGATTGACGATATAATATCAAATATTAATCCGGAAAAGGCGCCCGGTGAAGACCATTTCACCGCGGACATCTGCCTTCACTTCTTCAACGTGAACAGGTCGCTGGTACTGGGTTTGTATAATGCATGTCTCAGAGTGAGCCATTTTCCAGCTCAACGGAAAATGGCGAGGATCATTGTCATACCCAAACCGGGAAAGGATGACCTTCAAGACATCAAGTCCTACAGACCGATCGGACTCATCTCGGTATTTGGTAAAATACTTGAAAAAATTATGATCAATCGGATTAACTGACATTTTCATCACAAAGGTAAGTTAAGTCAGAAGCAAAACGGATTTACACCCCAGAAATCAACAGAAGACGCTCTTAATGCATCAGTCAAGGTAATCAGGACTGCACTGCAAGACAAAAAAATGATCGTAGCGATCTCGTTCGACATAAGAGGAGCCTTTGATAACGCTTGATGACCATTTTTAATGTGCCAACTGAGTAGTAAGAAGTGCCCTCGAAACTTGTTCTTGCTAGTGAAGAGCTATCATCAACAAAGGAAAGTTGTATTGTCACACTTTGATGCCACCCTTGAAAAAGTGACGTCCAAGGGATGTGTTCAGGGATCATCCTGCGGACCGAGCTTCTGGAATTACATCTTAGATGATGTACTCCAGAAAGACTTGGGTGCGGGAGTCGAACTGAAGGCATTCGCGGACGACATTCTCTTGACTGCTGTGGCAGACAATACATCATAACTTGAGAGGATGACAACCAATGCGCTGAAGATTATAACAACATGGGGCTCTGAAGCGAAACTCCAATTTGCCGAAGACAAAACCAACGCGATGTTTATAACCAGAAGAAAGGACCGCCAGCCAACCATTCACATGAACGGAGTCCAGTTGAATTACGTGGACCACTTTAAGGTGTTGGGTCTTACCATAGATCGTAACTTTAATTGGTCCAAACACGTTGACAGTGTTTGTAAAAAAGCCGCAGGCATTACAAACAAACTCGTGAGAGCCGCCAAACTCACATAGGGTGCGTCGCCGGAGGTTATGCAGCAAATATACGTAGGTGCTGTAGAGCCTCTGATTACGTACGCCTCAAGCGAGTGGTTCAACGCGGTCAACAGGAAATTCAACCGGAAGAAATTGAAATTCATCCAACGACAAATAGCCATCAGGTCATGCAAGGGATACAGAACAATCTCCTTGGTATCAGCACAGGTTCTGAGTGGATTCATGCCACTCGATCTGAGGATCAGGGAGCTTGCAGAAGCATATGAAGTGAAGAAGAGCCTCACCTTGCAAGACTTGCCGCAGGACAGATTTTACCAGGGAGTGGGAGACTATTTCTCACTTCCTCATCCAGCGGAGCGCTATCCGATAAATCACGGCTACGATGATCAGGTTCTGCCTAGGACGGTGCATGAAGAGTTGAGAATCTACACAAATGGCAGTCTCTTGGACGCCAAAGTGGATGCAGCTTTTGTACTTTACGGTGGCGTCAGAGAGCTGCCGTCGAGAAAGAGTTAAAACTCGGCGATTTCTGCTTCGTGTTTCAGGCGGAACTCTTTGCGATCAGAGAAGCCCTGGTCTATGTTTTGAAGAAACCACCAAATAGATGGAAGAAAATAACGATCCTGACAGATTGCAAATCTGGCGTCCATGCAATAACAGACCGAAATTCGGTCAACCCTATTGTAATGGACATCAGAACAGATATCCAGAAGTTACGGTGCAGACAACAGGACGTGTACATTGGCTGGCTGGATACGGGGACACTGCGGAATCCTTGGCAATGAAAAGGCTGACGAAAAGGCTCGGGAGGTTACGCTCAAGAAGACAGCCCCTGATTTCACCGACAAGAAGCAGGACCCTTCAACTCTGGAACGATCGTTATTTGAGTGAGACTGCCGGAAGTATTACTAAAATGTTTTTCCCTACCATTTTCCATGCCTATGATTTTAGGAGAATGCAAAATGCTGGCTACGTGCTCACCCAGATACTTACGGGTCATGGTGGGTTCATGAGCTACCTGCATCGCTTCAAGCTCTCCAAGATAGACAGCTGCCCATGTGACGAAGAAACTTCTCAAGATGTCCCTCACCTGTTGATGCATTGCCCATTTTTCAGCTTTCAAAAGCAACAGCTGGAGGCACGAAACAGAAGCCTGGGTGAGGATTTACGCAACATCCCATCGGTGATAGGTAATAAAGAACTCACACGAGAGGTAGTATCATACATGGTCAATATAGTGCATGCAATTGGTAAAATAAACCAAAGTAGGGAAGAAAATGCCGAACACTCCTCTAATGGAATGGAAGGCCTGTTGACTACTGCCAACAGGCCGGCTTCTCCTGAAGAGTTTTAAGTGGTTTCCTCTCCACATGAGCAAATGCTGAGAAGTTCCCGATTGGTCCACATAAGTATATCCTTCCTGATCCTAACAGTTTAGATACATTTAAAGAAATTTAATTGCAGAAAATCCACCCTTTGATATATAAACCTTGTATATTATAAGCAAGGTAAATAATACTGCAACTCCCATATAAAAAAATAAAAATATAAAAAACTCCTATATGGGTGCGAATTTTCGCACCTTTCCAACGCTCAAAACACCAAACTTCTGAGTTTTGAAAGTAAGTGCTTGAGAAGAGCATTAGGTGTAAGGTGGTTCGATTATACAACTAACATTGAAGTCCGAGAACAGGCGCAGCAGCCTCCTATAATGAGCGTCTTAAGGATGCGGCGGTGGACCTGGCCTGGACACGTGCTGTGCATGCCTCGGGAGAACCCAAACCCAAGTTGCCTCTTTTTTAAACCTGCGGGCTCACGTCGTCCTGGAAGGCCGTCGATGACGATCTTTCGACTTTATTCGGTGAAATTAAGGGGCGCTGGATTGACGTGGGAAGAGGCGAAAATGCTGACTGGCGATAGGGTCTCCTGGAGGCAAATAGTGATGTTCACATGCTCCACTTAGGAGCGGATGTGGAAAAGAAGAAGAAGATAAACACTGCGGTTTATTTATTTATGCCCGAGATTTATTTATTTGTGACCGTATCTAAATACAAAACTCAAGGTGAGGAAAGTACATCTAACTGTTATCGCCTTCAAGTTATTTGTACTTTCGAATGTATATACTTTCCTCACCTCACTGTACTCTTACAATTTGCAAAGAATTATTTGAAGATGATGATACTAGAATGTACTATTCTCACGTTAAGTTTTGTCTCTGAATACGGGCGTTATCCATAAAATTTATTTATTGAAAAGTGTTAAAAACGTTGTCAATTCAAATCGTTAACAGAATTTCTAACTTAAAATCTCAGTTTACGCAATTTTACACTGAAAATCTCTTAGCTTGCAGTATTTTGTACTGAAATACTATTAAGCTTACAAAATTTTACATCCAAATTATATAAGCAATTTTGAATTCTTCCACTGATTTTCGAAAAAAAAAAATTATGCATACAATTTTAAATTACGTAATTTTGTTACAATATTTTGAGTTTATCGAAATGTTGACAAAAGACTGGATTTCGCCGGGATTCATTAAAGATGGAATTACGAAACATAGAATTTAAGTCATTTACGGGACTCACGACCTGTCATTGGCCTTCTCTAAAATGTTATCCCTCTCTGCTGCAATTCGTTACATAATTTTATGCAAAATTTACAAAATCTTAGGATACAATTGACGAAATTTCCTTACGCTTGCGAATGCTTACATTCTCAAGTCAGCAAAAGAAAACGTCGATATCGCTAGGTCTTTTGACGCTAGTGAAGAAAATAATAAAATATAATATTGCAATGAATCCTTGTTTCTTGGTATAATGTGTTTTTAATATCATTTATTATTTATTAACACATATTTTTACTTAGCTATACTAAAAAAGTGCAATGGCACTCAATGGAGTTAATAAAATTTACATTACGTAATTAAAATTTAATCGACTAGGGAGATTGTTTGGTCGATATTTCAAAAGAGATTAGTTGAGGGGGCTATTTGGAAATCGGGTTTTATTTATCGAGCTTGTGATCTGTTATTAGTTGGATTAGATCACTGACAATAACAGGTCACAAGTCCTGTAAATGCCTAAGCCCTCCATATTCCGATAGATAATTTATTTATACATTTATTACAGGCGCCGTGGCGCAATTGGTTAGACGGCCAACTGTGAAACTGGCATGGCGTCGCGGGTTCGATTCCCGTCAAGAAAAATTTTTTTTCTCAATTTTTCTGGGTGTTGTGGTGTATTTTTAATTACCATCTTCCATATCCCCTTTATCCCATCTGCTGACAAGCCTCAAAATAAAGGCTTAGCGGGTTCTTCCTCTTTTTTAAATAAAAAAATACCACCTATTTCTTTATTTCAGCACCGGTAGGTAATGTTTTTTATACTTTTTTTACTTTACTAAGCCAGTAAACATGTTTGGATGCATTCACTTATCGTATCTATGGCCAATGTCTTTTATTATATAATTAATTTACGAATCATGACTTCGCTAATGCATGCAATATAGCCGATGACGAATGTAAATTCTAAACTGGTTTAGAAACTAATGTGAAACTAAGCTAACTACTAACTAACTTTTCTGAATGTTTGAGTTTACTGTTTACCACATTGATGTGACGTATATTTTTTATTTTTTATTATTGTTATGTTTCTGATCTTATATCATATTTGTGATGATATACTCATGCATCTGTGTCAACCAATTGCTCGTTCCAACTCAACACAGGATTTTTAAACCCATAGAGTTAGGACTTATGTCTCAAATAATGTGTAATAAACAACCCATAAGTAAATAAATAAAAAATAAAATAAAACAATTACGAATTTTTCCTCACATGCATCTAACTTGAGTTATTTAATATTTGTACTAGTTTTGATACTTCAGTCGTGAAAAGTTATCGCATGAAAAATAATGCAAAAATATGATAGTTGAAGGTACTGTAGGGTAAGTGGTGTACCTTTGGACGAATTTGTTTTTCGTGTTTGTTTTTTTTTCTCGTATATTAACATACATCGTTCTTTTTTTCCCGTTTCAGATTTACAATATTATTGCCTCTTGCTTGCCAATTTGTGAAATGCTAGAATTGTCACATATTTTATTTTATACCAATTTTCAAAAAAGGTACGTTTTTATCCAAAGGTACACGCATAAGAGCGTACTCACTTAAATGCAGTATTTGAATAATAACCATGGTGATCAAAAATGAAACTAATTGTAGTCGCATGCAAAAAATAAAAATTAACCACTCTCTAGGAGGAAGAGAATATTAAAAATAGTACCCCATAAGGATAGTTATTTTTTTTTTTTAATCTTGAAATAGGGCAAACATAAACACATTTTTGTGTGCGCTCTAATAATAACAATGTACAAGATTCAGAATAGCACTCTTGTGGTGTTATTCTGAATCTTCTCTACCCTCTAGAGCAGTGTTTCCCAAGTGTTCAGTGTTTAGAGCAGTGTTTCTGAAGCGTTATGCCCCACCGGTGGGGCGTACGCCCCACCGGTGGGGCATAACGCTTCAGAGGTGGGGCACCACGCTTCAGAGATAAGACACGTCGGCATTCCACATATAAAGGGGAATACTCACCGGTCATACAAAAAAATGCCTGAGATGTACAAAATTGAAATATACACCAAATTGTACTTGTAAAGTGACTAATAATGCTCAACTTTTTATTTTTGAACATCTGCACACTTTATTAACTGACTTTAAAGAACGATTTTCTGATTTAAAAGAAATAATTTTTCCAGCTCTATTTAATAACATTTTCAATTTGTGTTTTGTAATAATTTCACTTATAATATTTGTATTAGAAATAGGTTTTATATCATTTCATTAGTGGTTCATATGTTTACAAACATATTACAATATGATTTAAAAATTTACCTGCTGTTTAATTAAAAAAGATGCCGGGGGGGCATCTGACTTTTGAAAAGACTACGATGGGGCATGGCATACAGAAGGCTGGGAAACACTGCTCTAGAGAGTGGTTAATTTTGGGATTTTTATTTTTTTAATACGACGACACTTTGCTTCATATAATGGTAACACAAATAATTAAATGTCAAAAGTTGTATAAAACTGTTTAAAAAACATAAAAAAAACGAATAAGGTTTGATCAATTCAACCTAATTAAGTGTTTTAAGTAACGCTTAATAGACTATTACACTAAGCCATTTTTTTATATATTTTTATTTATCGTATTATCAGCGCTACGATTTTATAAAATTTTGCATTTCTGAAACAACTCTGGGCGTTTTCCGCTTATTCTCATTTAGTTCTTCCCATTGGTCCAGAAACGGCAAGCAGACCGGAAACCTTCCAAAACTGTCATATCTTAGGTTGATTCATATGAACCAGTGACGTCATTCAAAGTAGTGTTTCTATTATTTTTTTTGTACATTTTCAAGAAATTTTGCCGTAGAATTTAATGTTTTAATTTTTACCCCGCACACGAAAACATTTTTTGTATCCATTTTCTGAATTTGTATGCAAGGGCTGAAGTTCCTCATTAAATATCTTAAAACTTTAAATAAATAAAAAAATCAAAAACTTTTTTTATCTGACACAAACAAAAAAAGTAAAATTCGTTACCTACCTAATAATAATTATCATTCACACACCCATAATAAATAATACGTACCTAGGTGCTTACTTCGGTGTAAAATAAAATATCACTACAAAATCTATACAATGGACAGGCTTATCTACCCACTTATTGATTACAACCAATAATAACTCTGTTTGTATTGAGAGTGCTATCCTATGTAAAAATCTATTATTGACCCTTTTTATTTTGACTTATGTTTGATCAATAAAAATATTACAATGCCTCTTGTTATCTATCTAGCAATTCGTTAAGTTTACGAGTAACATATCAATCAATAGGTTTAATCGAATAAATCAGTTCTGAATCTGGATGCGTTTTATATGAAAAACTTGGGGCTCTATGAAATTTAATAACGTGTACAAAAAACTTATTTCGAGTTATTCTTGCAATTCAACCGCAACGCCCGCAACCTACCGAACGAAAAAACAGATGTCTGTTTTACCGACTAAGTTACATTCAATGTTGTGTGTTCATTATGTTGTGTCAAATGAGCGCAAGGTCAGTTACGTCAGTAGTGTTTTGTGTTGTGTTAAAATGGCGTGCTCTAATTGACAATTGAATGTTTTCTTTACCTTAAATCTTGTATTTATTCTTTAAACAGTGAAAAATGTCTGCAAAAAAGAAAGTGATTACTCCTAAACGCCATTCCCACAACGGCACATTTTCGTTGTTTCAAGTGCAAAACGAGAAAACTCTCGAAAATGAACTAACACCTTCAATGATAAGGTCAGCTAAACGAACGGGCCAGTTGAATCTGTCTACTAGAGGATTAGGGAGAGGTATTGTGCAATTTCATTGTCAATAAACGCGTATTAGTGTTATATTATTTTACGTGGCGCCATTCTAACCTTAAATGTTTTTCAAGTTCCTGATCAAGTATGGAAACTTAATGAATTAGCCATCGAGAAGGATATTAATCTGGATTTCAACCGCTCATCCAGCGAAAAAGCTTGGTGGGACACTGTGCCTATCTGCTATGTTGATATAAGCTCTAACGCCATAACAGTTCTTCAACCTGAAATTATCAATCTTCCTGATTTGACAACACTGTTGGTAAGTCATTCCAAGCATATCTTAGAGCAATTAAACTTTTGTTTGTTAAATTATTTGTGTCACATTGGATTTCATGTGCCGGTTCCACATGTTGGTGTATCTAAGAATTCTAAAGATACTATTATATTACTGCATGTTTGTCAGTGACGAGCAATGCTCTAACTCTAAAAAACTATGAAGTACTTACTATTTTTTTAATGTATCGTATAATTCTTCAAATGCAACCAATAATTTTTAAAGCTAAATTAAATTAATGAAGTTACCTTAATAATGTTTTGGCATGATTGCATTATAAATTGAAGTGTACAGTAGCCGGCATTAAATAAAGTACATCGGGCTTAAGAAAAAGACTGCCGGCATAGTCGGCAAACTGCGGTTTTGTAGATCATCGTCTTTGACATACATACATGCATACAGATACCGAACTTTTGGGACAGAGACGACGCTCTTCAAAGTCGGCAGTCTCATTCTTAAGCCTGATGTATTTTATTTACTGCCAGGTACTGTAAATGTGTGTCTATATTTTGCATAAAAATAGGGTTTGTTGCAATTTGTTTTTTTTTTTTTTTTACATTCATTCAAAGCACATACGAATTCTTTGCATTATTATTCCTTCATGCATAAAAAAAATAACATCTTACCTACTCAAGTACTGTCGCATGTCCAAATTTTATTAAACTACTATCCGTTTTTATGTTTGACAATGTGGTATAATAGCTATGACACTTAGATGTAGTTCACACGGACTCAGAACTATTTAAAATTTTTTTTTCAAACATAAAAATATTTCATATGACACTAAAAGCCCTGTGTTGAGTTGTGAAACAATAGTAAGGTAGTGAACAGAAATTTGAGACAGGACAATGACAGGGATAAAAACATGACAATGCATCAAATCATTGTCAGGCTACCTCTGCAAGACAATGGCTTACCTCCACTACTGCATGCATCATCATGTATCCATTTTTGTAGCGTTCCACGTTTGAATTACGGTCGAATTGTCCCACTTTCCAGTCTTGCGCGTTCAAGGCTGTTCACGGAGATGGAACAGGACAGTGTTGTCCTGTCTATTGTATTGTGCTCAAGTGAACTCTGTTTTTGCCTTACACACTTCAAATGTGGTTTTGATTCCCAGTGAGATCACTAAAATTAATGGTGTATTTTAATATTAAAAGTATTTTCAAGCCTAGGTGGTCTATTCCATAATTCGTTGTAAGTCATTGATTTCTTGACCCGTTGTAAAAAAAATGTCCCACACAGTACTTACATTTAAAAAAAATATCTTAAGATTTTTCCTCAATATTGTTTTAAAAATAAATAAATATTGACTTGTACGAATTACTTATCATAATTGAATAAGTACCAATAATGGTTTGTGTAAAAGAGAGTTTAACACTACCTAATGATAATGAGTCTAACAAACATTGTATACCAATTTGTGGGTCGGGCATATAATACTTATAAGTACTTATCTGTTTTTTGTTTTGTTATGTTTCTTTACATTTTTTGGTTTAATTACAGGCTCAAGATAATGCATTGCATTCTATCCCACCACAAATCGGTGAACTTGTCAAACTGACAACCCTTAATCTAAGCAGAAATAAGTTGTCAGCTTTGCCAATTGAGTTCTATAAGTTGGTTGAGTTGAAATATCTCAGTATATCCCACAACATGCTGGAGATATTGGATCCTGCTATTGGGGATTTTGTAATGCTGAACAAGCTGGTAATGTTACACGTTATTATTTTATGATTTTTTGAACATTTAAGTATTTGTCAGCATTCAGGCAAAACAAAGGTATATCAAAGGTATATTAAACAATTGAGCAGTACTCATAACTGTGATGTGTTAAAACTGTTCTTGATAAAAATTGCAATTTGCATTACTTATCATTAAATGGTTTTTGCATGAACAAAGTTGACATAAGGATTATATTATTGTGAAACAAATCAGAAACTACGGGACTGTACACATGAACTTGGATACTTTATTTAAGTACAATAAATTAAATTTGACTTTCATAACATGTTGTTGAATAGTTCTTGATGTATATATTTTTTGAAAGTACACCAATTTAAAAATATTACTCCATTTTTTATATATTTTATTTAATTTACTTATTCTCATGCTGTTAATGTAAATATTTTTTTTGGTTTTCAGCACTTTATCTTTATGTATCTATTTTGGGTGATCTCGTGTAAATTGGATTCGTTGCTTTCCAATACCTTCGAGATTACCCAAAAAATATACATATCGATAACAGTGACCGTGAAAATCTACGCACTTACTTATATCTTACTTTATTGAAATTAAGAACTTATAGGGTGATGGGTTAGTGATATTCTTTATCAACCATAGTACTTACTTAAATAATGTTAAAAAATTGTTCCTAATGCATACTTTTAACTAATATTCTGAATCCATATTCCAAACCGAGCACCGATATCATCGTTACATTAGTATTTTTTTTGTTTTTTTTTTTTTTTAAATTATACATTACTCAATTACTTTATACTTATTATGTATAGTTATTATCTTTCTCATAGTTATTTACGCCAATGTACAAATGGTTTTTATCATGACCTTAAAAATTAGTCCAAGGTGCCTATTTTTATAGCCATGGACATTGAACAAGTTTAGATATTATGTATTATTATGAGTACCTATCACATCACTATGTTATAGTACCTTGGAGTAGTTATTAAATTCATAATGTTTTTATTAATATCAAAATTTACTTAAGTTTTTTATTCCAACTAAACAAGGGATTCATCAACGACGCCTGATTTCCAAAATAAACAAAAAAATAACTTGTTTATGAGACCTTTATTGCAAACTAGAAATATATTCAGTGCTATTATATTTTACATAAATGTAAAATTGTTTACTGTGATTGATGGGAGTCTATCTGGAAGGTTTGATTTTTATTGACTTATCCATCTTTCTAACTTTGAGCCTTTTTACCAAAATAGGAAAAAATTTAAAAATGTCAAATGGCAAAACTAAGAGCCCAAATTAAATAAGTACCACTTGTCCTTCGAGTAAAACCGCAAGGAAAAAATGGGGACCATTAAGACTAGTTTTATTTTCTAATGCCCCTCCATGACACACTATATGTAATCGATTTGTAGAAATATTTAATATTTTCAATGAGCTACAGAGCTTCGTGTTATACATTTAAACTCACGTCACGGGCTAAAGGTCTGAGGTTCAAACCCCACTCTACCCCAACTTGATTTCCATTTTCTAATAGTGAGTTATTTAAAGTTAATATTTCTTTTTTCTAATAAAAAAATTAATCATCATGCCGGAAACAAAGTAATTAATTTTTTTTTTTATTCTTCATTTGTATGTATGTATAGTTCTCCACCACAAAATGACAACTTCGATAGATAAACGAATATTAAAAAAAAAATACAGTCTTAACATTTCAAAGCTCACTCTTATTGTCCTCCAAAAAATGATCAGGTGTACAAATTGAAAGATTGTGCGGTTATCACCATTAAGCATGAAATCTTCTATTTGGATGAGCATTTAAATGTTATTTGTTTACTAAGCGTTATGTATGTGGATACAGGATCTTTCACACAATAATCTGACTCGGCTACCTCCTGGGATGGGTTACATGGTTCGCCTAACAGAGATTGACCTCTCACATAACAAACTAACCGAGCTACCCCCAGATATTGTTAACATGAGAGGTTTGTTTTGTGTATTTTTTACCTTTATTGTTTTGGACGCAATTAGATTGTACATGTGTGATCCTGCTTAAGGTTTCTTCCCAGAAAACATCATCTTGAGATTGTAAGATTACCTTTTCTACCCAATAATTTTCAATACCTAATAAGTTAAATTAATATTATTTAAATCAACTGTCGTAAAATGAATACTTCCAGGTTTACTGACTGAAAAGTGAAATCATAAAAACATGCTTAATTATCATGTTTTGTGATTATTTGTTGTTTTATTTTATTAGTTTGAGTCAAGTTGTGGTCCCAAGGCAGTGTTACGAACTCTTAATGAGAGGTCTGAGGTTCGCTTTCTGCTCTTCTAAAACTTGATTGCCATTTTTAGCACCGCTGTTTATGGCTAACTAAAAATGGCTGTCAAATTGAATATTGAGTTAATCTTAAAAATCCAAATAAGTATTTATTTTTATTCAAAAATAGGTTGTATAAACACAGCACCAGCTGTCAATGTTTCTTTTAACACAAATAATTATGCTTATTGGCGGAGTTCGCTGTAAGTGTCTTAACCCTTTATAACTCAACTTCTTGAAAACAAAAAAAATAACAGCTGTTCTCATAGCTTTCCGCAAATAGTGAAACATGTATTTTTTAGTTTTTCAAAATTCAAGGAAATTGGAATGTGACATTTGCGTATCATCGTGTTACAATTCCTCAAACTATTCTCAATTGTCAAAGAAGTCCATGCGCTCTGTAGCTGCAAGACGTGTTGGGATATTTATTTATTGTACAGCGCCCTTGAGGTGATTTTCACAAAAATGGCGCTATATAAATTATCCAAACATTATTATTATTATATTAAATATGAAATGTAGCGGACGCGCTACCAGCGAGTTTATCAGGTTTACCTCGTTACTAGGCTGTCCATTCCTGAAGAACTGAGTGCACACTGTTTTCACTACAGTTAAAGCCGATTTAAATTGTAGTCCTTAAAAAGACTTTTAATCCAGAAGAGAGTGCCACGGTTGAGATCCGTAGAGTGAGAAGTCCAGTAGTCGAATCCAAAGGCAGGTAAAGGTCTTGTAGAGTAGTCGGTATCGGCAGAGGGTAGAGCGAAGAGGTAATTCAAACACTAGTAGTAGAGTGAGACTGATTTATTATCGGGCCTTGCGACCTTTTTATACACAGGAAATACGCACGGCCTATACTGGCCGGCCAATAGCTTGTTACAGTTAGCTAAACAATCATGTCGCGAGAGGGATAGCGCGCTGTTCGCCCGCTCTATCTGCCTCCGTCTCGCTACGTATGAGGACTACCTTCCCCCGCCACCCGACTGCATTAGGGTGTAGACCGTGCAGGAAGAAACATATTCGATGCACAGATATTACAAATAATGATTATGAAGCAGTATATGTTTTTTTAAATTGTTACTTTATCTATACCTAATTCTTTATGCCTCGGTAAAGCGAAGACCACCCTCGAAGGTATCAAATAAGTCTTTATCGAGGGGAGTATTTCACTTACATACACCGAGGTTTCTATTCTGGCTAGGTATTAAAGGCCCTAGTGGCAGCTCAGTTCCGATGACGTCGGTATTATGAAATACTTTAAAATAATTGTTTGCTTATTTTAACAAATCGCAAAATATGTTGAAAATAGCATGCATAAATATTTTTATAGATTTTTTCAATATTTCCAATATACATACCTGTCAGTTTCATGGCGAGTGAATCTCAAATGAACTTTCTAGCTATCAACATCATCATGCTATCATCTGTTTATGAGAAAATGTACTTTTATTGCATTGAATGGTGTGTACATGTGGTGTAACATTGATTTAAAATGAACTTTGGTGTTTATTTTATTTATTTTGTAAGCACTGAAATGGTTCGAAACAGAACCATCTCGTGATGGTATAAAGGGTTAATAGGCACAAGTAAACTAAATTATAACTTAATTGGGGGTCTCCGTGGTGTTGTGGTTAAGATGCTTGACTCACACACGGAAGGTTTCGGGTTCGATTTCCCGTGAGAACGCAAAAAAAGTTATTTTTCTTAAACCTGGCCTTTCTGCGCTGTAATTCACCACTGTAATTGGACCTCCTGGCCTGTTGTGGTGCAAATGAAATTTAAAAAAAAAAAACTAAATGTTGTTTTTTCCTGGTGATATTTTTTTTTAGTAAACACCTAAACAGTATTATTTTCTTCAATAACATACATACAGTAGTACTTACCTATATACTCAAAATAGTTTTTGACTTGCTTGTTTTCTTTCTCTAACTTTACCAATTATTTACTTAAAATATTTTTAACAAACTGTTGTTAGCCTATAGTTACTTATATTTATTAATATTTCAGATTTACCACTTATTCTTATAATTTTTATATATACCTAGTATGAAAACTTAACGATTTATTATTTCAAATGTATTATAGTTCTATCTCTTGCTTTATGGATTTTGTATTTGCTTTTGCTATCTCAAAATTATCAAAATAAGTATTCAGAATTATGAAACCACTAAATAATCAAATGAAAAATATTCTTAATTTGAGTACCCTTCCGCTCTTTTCTTTCATTTTACTAAGCTTTAAGTCCTATTTATTTTGGAAGTGAATACTGTGTATTAATATTGTAAATTTATTTGTATTAAATGTGGTATGTATATTATAACAGTAAATACTTACAAATGTGTTATTTTTCCCAATGCTTTACAAACTTTTAAATTTGCTTTTGTACTTTTTTAAGTTTATTTTTTTAAATATGTTTCAAATACCTACTTAGATCTGTTTATTTTTTTTCTAAATAAAATACTAATTACAACGGTAGTAGACATTATAAAATTGTATATTCTGCAATGAAATCAAAGAGCTTACAGACATTTAAATGGTGATTATTATTTTTTATGCGTCATTCTTTTATGGAATTATTATATAATTTTTGTCTTTGTTTTTAACATTTGAAATTACTCTTACTTCAGAAATTTTCTTTGATTTTATGCAGTATAACAGTAGGCCATCATATTTTAGGTATGTTAATATATTTTTATATAATTGCATAAATACTTATTGTGCTACTTTAGGTACTAATCAAACAATGAAAATTACAATAAGCATACGCATTATTGCATAATGCCCCTATTGATAGATATGACTGCGCTTTTTAACAGTTTTCTTTTATTTATTTATGCTGGTACTACATTTAAATTCCCTTAATTTTCTTCCTAGTGACGTAAACATTTAGCTTATTTATCCATTCATAATTGTTTTACTTTGCATTGATAGGGCACTAAGGCCTATGCCTCAACTTGCACCCTTTATTTCTTTTTAATCCACCTTCACCTTCCCAATGCATTGTATTCTGTTAAACATTATATTTATTTCTGCTTATCATTGATATGAACAAAGGTTAATGAATTTGGTGTTTATATTTTATAGCGAAAAAAGGCTGATTCCCATGAAATGATTTCTGGTTTTATAGCATTGCTATATATATGTTTACACTAGCTACAGCACTAAGCACCCTTCTTGTGTTCCATTTAACTTAGGTTCCAGAACTTAACCTGTAGTCAATAAATGTGAAGCAGCGTAAAAAGGTGTAACTGGCGTAGACAGTTGATCTTTTTTTACTCTACTACACGTATTGCATGGCAATTTTGACGCGACAGTGCTTATTTTCAGAACATAATTTCAAACTATCGTTTTATAAAGCATCATCTCTGTTTAATTATACTTCTTATGGCAACTATTTTCTTTCCTTCCAGATTTCTTCTGCTTTATTGCTTATCACTGTAATTTGAGTATGTACTTAACTTTAAAAAATATTTATGTCAGTAACCTAAAATAAAATAGAATTTTAAAATATGATGGCCTCTGTTTGTAATATAGTGTTTTGTATTTTATGCTCAAATAAATAATAACGTTGGTACATTCCTTATTTTTAAAAAATGTATTGAATCTTTAATAGATCTACTGAAGTTAGATGTCACACAAAATGAGCTTATCGCTCTGCCACCATTAGGCGAATTGAGACGAATGGTTACATTACATTGTAATCATAATAATATAGTTATTCTACCAGATTTCTATGGATGCGCAGCTTTGAAAGAACTTCACATGGCCAACAATTTAATTAAGGTTAGAATGAAACAAATTTTAATCTGCTACACCAAAAAAAAGAGATAGTATTGTCTTCCATTAACGAATGTATTTTTTGTAGGAAATCACAGAAGATTTTTGTGAGCAATTACAACACTTAAAAGTGTTAAATGTCCGAGACAATAAAATAGAAAAGCTTCCAGAAAATATTTCTCTCTTTCAACATTTGATCCGATTTGACATTACAAACAATAACCTTTCTGCGTAAGTGTTTGAAAAACCCTAAATGTTAATTTTAAATTATCTGATAATTTTTAGGGTGATTGTTCAATTCGGTTAAATTTTTCTTTTTTAGTTTACCAGATAATTTAGGGTTGCTAAGTCATTTACAGAATCTTCAATGTAAAGGTAATAAGTTGACCCAAAGTCTCATGGCAAATTCGGGTACTGGAAAGGTCATAAAACATTTTCGCGATAAACTGACACTGGAAGAACAAGATCCTGACGCAGCGAAAGCAAACGAATTCAAGTGGCCAGATAAGTGAGTTTAAATTATTGTTTAGACAGCTTTATATATTTAACTGTTTTTTTTTTATCTGCGTACAATTGTTATTTGTTTTTTCTTCAAAAGTAGTACCTATGTATACAGGTTAGTTAGTAAAATAGTGGTCAGTAGGTTTTGTCCATTTATTCGAAGTATTTTTATATTATGTATGAGTAATATTTTTCTAGTATGTTGCATACTTTTAATTGATAAGAAAGCTTTTTGAAGATAAACCTCACTATTATGAATTAAAAAAAATAAAAATTCTCCTCACTATAGAAGTCATTCTGTGAAATAATGAACTTGTTTTAAGTATTCATAGATATTAAATTAGACATGGAGAGTCTATTTGAGAAATCTATACATTTACGGGACTTACATGGTATTGGGTCGTTTATGTTGGATATTAGAAGAATTTCATAAAATAAACCTTTTTAGCACATTTATTTTAACAATTTTAAAACTAACTTCTAAATATCAATTGTAAGACGAAATCACACTCAATTTGTATTTTGAGCCCACGTCTGCATATGAATATTCTTTTAGTATTCATTTTGTGAAACAGAACCATTGACGAGTTTTCGACTCTTTGGCTGCTCTCGGGCGAAAATCCCGAATGAATTGGCATGTTCGCCTACCATTCTTGACGTTCTGGGTTCGATTCCTGGCAGGGTAGATGTGAAATATTGATTTTTAAGGTTGTTTAAACTGAAATATTTCATTGTTTCTGAACTGGCACCTGACGTATAAGACTGATCACCTTACTTTCATGCAACAGATGATTTAAATAAGCTGCATTTGGTTTACCAATGCAGTGCCCTATGCACCACTGGGCGCGGAAAGGGTATTTTTTATTATATATATTTAAACCCCTGTATTTAGTAGCCTTACGTGTCATGTACAAGGCTAAGATACTCGGAAAAAAATCGTTTTTGTTTGTCATGGAATTGGGATGTTCGATCACTGATTTTGGTTTATTACCTTTATGACTCCAATCCCCATTGTTGCAAATTCCAAGAACAATGGCGCGTGATAGCTACTTTTAATGACAGTGTGGATATCTGTTACGGATATTCCATCTTTCCAGCGTTCTGCTTCGAGATTATGGCGCGGAAAGGGTAATGATGATGGTGATTATTTAAAAAATATAAGTTTAAAATTTGTATTTTTATTCACATGTATTTATTTTAGATATGAAATGCGTAAGAATCAGTCTCTAATGATTTGTGCAAAAGATCTAGCTGCCATTCCCAATGATGTGTTTGAAATTGCTGCTAGTGAAAATGTACACACTATCGATATAGGAAAAAACAAAATCAAAGAGTTTCCAATAAGGTAGGTACCTACATACATGTAAAATATTTGGTTTGTCAATCAATAATTATGATATACCTAAAATATATTTTTAAATCATAAGTCGATACCTAATTAAGTTAGGTCATGATGGGATTTAACCCTCAGATCTCTGATTAAAGCCTACAAGAACATAACAGACCACTTCCTGAAAACTAAATTAATTATAATAAATTGTATTATGTAAAACTTGTTAACCATGTTTTTTTTTTACTCAAGTATGCTTA
>NW_028279420.1:0-58354 GCF_059751315.1 Micrasema longulum | reverse complement strand
TAATGCATCATCAAATGATAGACATCTTATTTTTTTATTTATTTAATTAGGGAAAAATAGCAGATAACTGGACATACATACATAGATAATATACAAAATATCAAACTATTTTAGACCCGTGATCCTTTTTAATTGTTCACATGTGTTATTAATGTATTATAAATATATTATAAGTAAAGTAGACTATTTTAACCTACTCTCCAAAATTAATTGTCCCCTTTCGCGTGACAAGAAATAAGTATTTATTCTATCTGCCTGTCTGTAGCACTAACTATGCACAACACTCTTTCCTCTATCGTTCTTGCTCTAATTATAATGCTCATCAATTGATATAATTAACACGCCCGTTTATTTATTTTAAAATAAATTAAGACTCATTTTTTCTGGCTGCGATACGATCCCACTTGCTTTTTAATGATGCTCACACTTACACACATCTGAACACATAATCTCACACAAATACACACAAACACACCCATACACTTACTCTCATACAAATACACATAAACACACCCTTTTGTGGTACCACAATTTAATATGTAAATTTTGAATTAGAAACTTCGCTGGTCTGTCTTTAAACCGTTTTTTTTTTTTAATGTTATTATATAATTGTTGATTGTTTGTTTCTGAAAAATAAATAAATTGATAAAAGTAATAATAAGGTATTTATGCTAAAGACACATGTTTAAAGACAATAAAATGAACGAAAAAATACATTTTGAAAAACGAAATTTATCAATCATTTGAGTATGTCCAAATGCTTTCAGACTGGCTGGGTTTCATCCCTAGGGAGTTTTTCATTTTTAAATTTGTTTTAACAGAGAAGTAAAACATTTTTAAGAAGGAAATATGGAAATCTAGGCATTACAGGACTTATGACCTGTCATTGGTTGGTTTAATTGGCCACTTCACACACTGTGTAACATTCACCATTCTGCCTATGTTGAGCATCCACAATGATAACAAATAAACATGAATCGTGACGTTTTAGGGGCGTGGCTAATGTAATGACTGTTTTTGCGGGAATCCAAAATTTAATATTTAAAAGTTGAATTTTTCGGCTCTTTTGCTATACTTTTTTTATCTTTGATTTGATGGATTAGAGATGTACCAAATTAAGTGGGGCACTTGTTACTTTTATGTATTTTAAGAGGAGTGTATGCCATAATCACGTTTCAAAAATAATCATAAAAAGTGTTGAGGGAATCTTTACAGTCTTAAATTGCTAAAACTGATTAGCCGATATATGAGAATTCATTTTGGTTTCAAATTTGATATAAAATTATAAGATTCTGTTTATTTACCCAGAATAATAAAAGTTTAGTCAATAAAAAAGGAAACCAAACAATTTAAAATAGTTTTGAAAAAAGTTTTTCTTTATTATTTTTATATATTTCGGTATCAAAAAAGACTTGATTTACTCGTATTAAATTTTTTAAGCATTTATTTTATTGATATGTTTAAGATTTTAAATATTTTTATGTAAACATTATTATATTGTGTTATCAAAACATGTTAAGGTAGAAATCCTTGCAAAAAACTGCTTTTACAGTCTGGCGGGAGTTTAATAATTGTTCAAAAGAATGCTTATGCAAAAATTTTCAATAAATATACTTTTAATTTTCTCAAACTAAACATTTTGTAATTGTATGTTTTTTTTATTTTTTTTATATTTTTCTGTTTTTTTACAATAAACATAATAATAAAACAGAGTATTAAAAAAATAAAGCATAAATACATAGCAATCAAATACATTGTAATAGTAAACAAAAAATCCCACACAGGTATGGCCTCTTCGTGGGTATACAAGAAAATGTAAATGAATTTTTGCTCTTATAATAAATACTGGACAGTTATAATATTTTTGTGTAACATAAGAAAGAAAAAATAAAATATTCTGTAAAAGATAATATGATATTTTTTTAAAGTAATAAAAAGAGGAAATAAAAAATATTTAAAAAAAAAACACAAAAATATTAAAGTATTACATAAATAAATATGATATATCCATCCAGGGAGAAAATTCGTGAATACGTTTGTATTAAAAAAAGTGAGACAGCGTTTTCTCTCAACCGTTTGGATAGTCTGATTATAGTAGATGATCTTAATTATGCAGATGTCAGTTACCTGGATGCTATTTCTGAACTGCTGGATAAGTTAAAATGCTTGCAGAATGTTTCAATTTAAACTTTGCAAATTCGACCACATAACCGAATACCGCACGCCGCTAACTGCCCAGTATCACGCAAAGAACAAACCTTAACACTCGATCACTTATTCACAGTATTTTTAATAATCCCACTTCGCATGTTTATCCGAAAGAGCTCTTCCAACATTTACCACAACATGGGCTTTCTCTCGTTCCGGTAACGAGAACACATTTTCAATGTCCGTTTCCTGTCCTTATTTTTTTGCATCCTCTTTTCAGTTATAGCTGGTTAGTTGTGAAATAAACTACCATCTGATACCCCTTAATATTGATTGATTATTTATATTAACATCGCAATTGAAATATCACTATCTAAATATTTTAATCATTATTTTTCTCCTTCTCTCCTCCCTACTTTTAACCTCTCGCTTCCTCAAATCTCAATTATGATATATTACCATTATTATATATAGAAGCTAGATTACACGTCTTGCAACTACAGAGCTCATGTACAGTAAGAAATCTAGCCCCTTTTTAAATGTTTTTATTTTATTTTATTTGACAGTGTTGTTTAGACTTTAAGTGATAATTTGAAAAACGAAATAAAAACAAATTAATAAAAATAGAAGTTACATTACGACAAGTCTTGCCGCTAAAAAGTGCATGGATGAATGAATTTCTAACTACTTAAAATTATCAATAAATTTACAAAAATAAACATTGAACATAATAGCAAATTTGTTAAGTGTTTATGCTTAAAAGTGGTTTTGATATAAAGGAGCTGATTTCAGCACGTCTTGCAGCTACAGAGCACGTAGACAGTTAAAAATCTAGCCTCTATTTACATTTTTATTTTATCTTAAACCAGTCACTGACAGGTCATAAGCCCAGTGGATGGGTAGACTTCTATTTTCTCTTCTCTAAAGTGTTATTTATCGCTGTTGTGTTATGTTAATATGTGGATACTGTTAAAAAAAATCTCATTTCAAAGGTTGAGTATGCCTAAAGGACTTTTTGACAAAGATCAATTTTAAGGCATGAAAACATGGCAGGCTTTTTAAGAAAGTTTAAGTAAGTTGATGGCTTGTTACTTAAGCCCTGAAGATTATTGATTAATGACCTTTTTTTTTCCGTATATTAATGTTTAAATAAAACTAAGTTTATTTTCATGATACTTTTTTATCCAAAGAAGTTTAAGGCTGGTTTTAGCCGCTGCTCACTGTTGGCTCTGATGTATGTCGGTTTGGAAATCAAATAAAATTACATAACAGCAGTCAAATTATAAGGTCTAACACAGATAATCAATAATATTCTTTATTGATTAGAAATTTCCTTAAATAAGCTCCAACACGTGTTTGGAAATTGCGACTACCAAATTCTCTAGAGGATTCACCCACTTTTATATTTCGGATCTTCTACCTACGAGTATTCACATAATATTATGTTCATTCTACATGTTACAAAGAAAATAAATAAATTTAACAGTAATTCAGTTTTTTTTATTCACTTTTTTTATCTCTACATCTATTATTTACTTGAGCTCGTAGGTTTTCACGGCCTTTCAGATTCTTGCGATGTTTTTCTGGGTTATTATACTGTGTATTAAAACTCCTTCTTACGTGTAATAAGAAAAAACGCGTTTGATGTTATCTGACACACCCTTATTCATTTTGGGGTGTGATGATGATTGATATCTAGGTAATAAAAAATATTACGCACATTTTTCAGGTATTTAGTTTATATTTATTGAGAAAATTATCAAAAGTGTTGAGAGTTTCAAATGCCCGGAAGTATATATTACAGAAAAAGAATCGGGTTGTGGTCCCGTGGCTAGTGTTGCGGACTCACAGATCCGAGGTCCAAGGTTCGAGCCCACTCTACCTCAACTTGATTTTCATGTTCTAATAGTGAGTTATTACAACTCGTTTAAATTGGCCACCAAAATTGAAATATTTAGGTAAATTATAAGAACGCAATTATTTATTTTAAAAAAAATGGCAGCTTTCAAAAATAACTAGGATTGAGAATAGGAGTAAAAATCACCACATTTAACAATTTGACTGTCTGGATATCGGATATTTACTCAGTGAAAACCAAATTTATTTATTTTATTTGGAAAATCAACAGTTCTACATACATATTTATAGTAAACAAACAGATATAGTGTATAAACTCAGAACTAATAACAGATTTCCACAAAGTATACAAAGTTAGCAAAGAAAATATATTACATATCAAATAAATACAAATAAGTTTATACATATAAAAATGTTATTTTCATGTACTCGTAAATATTTTTCAATAATCAAAGAATTTTTAAAAATGTATTTTAAGAACATTAAGTTACTGTAAATTGGGCGGGATTAGGACAAGAATGCTTGAAGAGAGGATAAGGCGGGGATGGGAGATGTACATATTTATTATTATAATGTCTACTAAGTTACATAATTAGTTAAGTTAAGTTAACTAATTATGGTTAAGTTCTCAATTTTTTTTTAGCTTTAAGTCATTTTTTATCTGAACTGAAAAATACATCATTGGAAAGCTATTTTTTTTTTTTTAATTTAACATAATCACCCATTTTTTAACGCATTTTTGTTGACGACTAATCCACATTTGGAATCCAGCTTCAAAAAAGTCCGCCGCCAGTCCGTGGAGGAATTTGGTGACCGCTTCCTGAACTCTTTTATCAGTCTCGAAACGTTGTCCATCCAAAGGTTGCTTTAATTTTGGAAACAAGTGGAAGTCACTCGGTGCAGATCAGCCTGTTTAACGAGATCCCAGCCAAATTTTTTGATTAAATCCTTTGTTTGGTGAGAGACGGGCGGGCGCGCATTGGTGCAGTCTAACGCCTTTCGTCAGTCTTTCTCTCCGGTGATTTTGGATGGCTCTTCTGAGTTTTTTTAAGGTCTCGCAATAACTTTCCAAATTTTTGTGGTCCCTCGAGTCATAAACTCAACAAGCAGGACGGTCACCATATTCCTCCACGGACTGGCGGCGGACTTCTTTGAAGCTGGATTAGTCGTCAACAAAAATGCGTTGAAAAATCTGGAGATTACGTTGGAAAATAGTTAAGAAGTTAAGCTTTCCAATGATTTAATTTTCAACAATGTTTGATTATGTCCAAATGGTTGCAGACCGGCTGGATTTCCTCCCTAGGGAGTTGTTCATATTTAAATTTATTTCAACAGAGAGTGAAAAAATTTTGAGAAGGGAATATGGAAGTCTAGACATTTACAGGGCTTATGACCTGTCATTGGCTGGTTTAAGTGGCCACTTTACACACTGTGTAACATTCACCATTCTGCCCATGTTTGAACATCCATATTTCCTCAACTCTTCCATCTGTTGACTTTTGTGAAGTAAAAGAGCTGAAACCTTTATCACGTGGGTGAGATTCATCCGGCTGAACCAAATCACCTACTAGGCAAAGCCTGAAAACAATTTTTCAATTTTTACACTTCTTCTTTTTCAGGTAGTAATTCAACAATGTTTGATTATGTCCAAATTTGGAGAGCTGAAACCTTTATAAAAGAGCTGAAACCTTTATAAAAGAGCTGAAACCTTTATACTTCACAAAAGTCAACAGATAGAAGAGTTGAGGAAATGTGGATGTTCAAACATGGGCAGAATGATGAATGTTACACAGTGTGTAAAGTGGCCACTTAAACCAGCCAAAGACAGGTCATAAGCCCTGTAAATGCCTAGACTTCCATATTCCCTTCTCAAAAAATTTGCCCTCTCTGTTGAAATAAATTTATATTTATTTTTCAGTTAAAATAAAAAATGCATTAAACCTGAAAAGAAAATTAGAACTTTATTTTTTACACAACCCTCGTTTGTTTGTTATGTATACCTATGTTATTTTGAAATAAATAAATTGAATTGAATTATCGTCACAAAGAAGATTCTTTTTTTTGTTAAATTGATAAAATGCAGAATAGAAGCAGCCCAAACAGCATTTAACAAAATGAAAAATTTTCTTTGTGACGATAATATGTGTAGGTATAAAATATGAAAATAATGACCGAAAGGGTCTAATTTTATTTCGTGCGTAATTGTACAATATAATAACATATGTACTATAAATTGGTGATGTGAGTGTAATGACTTTCACGCACGTCATAAAACAATTTTAATAATGCTTAATGGTGCAACCTTGAACGATGTTTTATTAATGGGGCGCTGGTTTTATTACCTGAAATTATACGATGATGTATGGGATTTTATTGTGCTCAAGATAAAATACAAAGAGGATGGACTTTATTTCTACACCCTCCCTTGAATCTTAAATCTGTTCTATTACTGTCACGTCATTTCCCCGTAGGGGTAGGCAGAGAGAATGGACCGCTACACACGTCTATTCTGGTATACATTCCCAGCTTCTTCCCCATTCATACATACATCTTGTCATACATGCCCTTCGGTTCTGTCTGCTTTTGACATGACCAGACTTAAGATTTTGATTTTTCTGATCATGCCACATCTTCCTCGGTCGCCCTCGTCTCACGTTACCGTTCATTTTTGCAATATACACTTGTTTTATAATTCTTTTGTCATCCATTTGTTCTACCAAACCATCTCAGAGACCCTTTTTTAATGTTATCAATTATATCTGACTCAGATTTACACTTTCGCCTGATTTCATCATTTATAGCCCTGTCATTTATCGATTTCCCACGCATTCGACTGAGAGATCGCATTTCAACCGCGTTCACTCGGTTTTCATCCTTCCTCTGTCAGTTCCATGTTTCACTTCCATACATAAGTATTGGGACTAAAACTTCATTTTGCACTGCCAGTTTAGCTTTGATTGACATATTTTTATTAGCAATTACTGTGTTTAGTGCGCCGTTTATTTTGTTGCTCGCATTTACTCGCCTTTCAACATCTTTTTTAACTCTTCCGTCTCTTGAAAACATGCTTTAAAAAGCTGAAGATACACAAATTCTTCTTCATGTTCAAGACATTCGTTGCTTACATCTGAATCTTTTCATTTTCTTCTTTATATTTTTTGAAGAATGCCGTTTTGTGTGTAAAAAAGAACCTGTATCCTTGAAATAATCATCATTCCATTTATTTTTACAGTGGTGCATAGGACACTATGCAGCGTATCTTAATGATTTTATACTAAAGTAAGGTATTCAATTTTATTCTCCCGGCTTTAGTCCAGGGACAGTGAAATATTGAAAGTACTGCCTTCACATACCTAAAAACCCTTTTTAAAGATAAAACTTCCTGTCGGTTTCACTCATACTAAAAAATATTTTATTTTAATTTTTGTCACAAATATGCTTTTTTTTAATTTCGTTAACCACCATATTAATTTATTTTAACTCAGCTGTCATTGGCTCGGTCGCTGTGAGTTTTACAAACAACAACAAAAGACTTACGTTAGATAATGTCATTAAATTTCATTGAGGAAATTCAGCGGTTTTTATATTTAAATGTACAATACAGTACTTTTGCCAATTACAATTTACATCAATTATGTAATTTAGTAAAACATAAAAAAATGCACAATAGATTATTTAGGTCCATAAAACAATAAATTGGTTATTTAATATCTCACCATCAAAATAAACCAAAGTTTAATCATTTTTTCCATGTTTCGTGTTATCAGCGCTATGATTTCTAAAATTTTGTTATTTAGAAATTACTCCGCCGGTGACCGTGACGTCATAAATCACGTGTTGGCTTCCCAGAAACCGAAAATCCACCACAACACTCTATCCTTGGTTGGTTTGGAAGAACTTGTGACGTAGAAGTTCAGTATTCTTTTTTCATGCATTTTTGAGAAACGTCGCCGTACAATTGAAAGTACTAATTTTCATCGCTTGTAAGAAAAAAAATTTTGTAACCCATTTCCCGTAGCGCTAAACTTCTTCATTCCACCAAAAGTAGCAAAAAAATGTTTTTTCTCGGGTATGGCCTAGTTGCAAAAATTAAAAATAAAAATGTAAGGACAACTTAAAAAAAATAAATTATATTGAACTTGCACCATGAACCCAAGCATGGTAGGAGAACGTGCTAACCATTACACTACTAGGCAGACTTGCGAGTATCTCCACGCGATTTTTTTCAGGAATTTTGTCTGTTGTGGAAAGTTGCCATCGAGCCTTAAGCACTCGTCCGGGGTCTTGATTCTTTTGCACACACAAAACTGTATTCCTCATCAAGACACAGAATAAATACAAAAAGCTGCTTCCTGAACCAGTCAATGATAGGTCACAAGCCATGTAAATACCTAGATTTACATATTCCCCTCTTTAAAAATATTTTTTATCTCTGTTGTAATATATTAATCTTAAAAACTCTCTCGGGGGTGAAATCCAGTACATGTCTACAAAAATTTAGACTAACTCGAAACATTGTTGATTAAACCAAATTGTCTAAGAGTATCTGGTTATGGTCCCGTGGCTAGTGTCGCGGACTCACGGATTAAAGGTCCGAGGTTTGAACCCACTCTACCCCAACTTGATTCCCATTTTCTAATATTGAGTTTTTTACAACTCATTGAATAGCCCTCAGAATTTAAATATTTGGGTAAATTATATAAACGCAAATATTTATTTTGCCAAAAAAAAGTATAAAAATATTTTCAGGCGTTGCCTAGCGGATGAAATAAGTCACTCAGTTGAATCTCGCCCGCATCAATAAAGGTTTCAGCTTTATGTTGATATTGAAGAAATATGGATGTTTAAACATTGGCAGATAGGTCATAAATCCTGTAAATGCCTTGACTTCCGTAATCCCCCTCTATTAATCTTCTTCATCTCTGTTGTTACAGTAATCGTCATAATTTTGTTCGCCTTATGTGGTTCCAACAGAAATTAGCGGTTATAGCGGATAAAATGGGGTAAGCGCGGTATCGGGTACAACGCAAGTCGGGGTAAGTCAGACTCGGGGTAGTCTCTGGTCTCAAGTAACCGTATCTTGGTGGTTACGGTTGCTGAGAGAGTTTCGCTAACATTTACGGTGTAACAAAATTGATCCAGTAGTGAATTCACCCCGTTATGCTTTTTGCTTTATCCAAAGAGCAATTTGCGGTTGTATTTATATTTCAGTTATGTTATAAACGAAGATAAATGTTGAAATGTTACTAGTTGCGGCTTAGAATAAAGTTATAAATTCAAAATACCTTACGCAATAATTCAAAGATGGATTCTTGTCTTATTTGAAATCGGTTTATTTTTTAGGACGTTTCGGAGTTTTATAAACGAGTGCTTTTGGCTCGATAAGTAAAAATCTGAAAATGTATATCGAATAGAGATTGGTTCTCTTTGTACTGTAGTTATTGCCTAGTTCGCCTACTATGGTTGAGATACTGGGTTTAATTCCTGGAAGGGTGAATCTGAAATTTTGGTCTTAAAGAAGCGTTAGATTTATTTACCTTGATTTCCATGTGTAATAGCTTGGTGGTGACCAAAGAAAGACGGTTATTGTAGAAATTAAATTTAATATTAAGAAATACTTCCTGTAGTTAGGGAGGTCTGAATCTAAGTGCCGTTCGAGCGATTACTTTCGGCCTCATGCCTATAGCAAAGTTCCAAGTGGCTAAGAAATGCATACTTTCTAATGTATTTTTTCAGATAATTCCATGGTATTTTGATCAACATGAGTGTAATGGAGACTATTTTTCTTTATGTTACTAATGACTACCTTAGAAATAGGCAGCTTGAGCTGTTTTATCTTCCTGCTTGCAGAACCAACCTGCCGATGGTAATACCAGTAGGAAGAGCAATGTCTTTATTCAACCATATCTCTTCGGAAAAGTTCAGAGAGGATAGCATAATTTTTATTTAATTGCTTTGTATTTTTATTTTACCATCTTTGTACATTTAAATTTAAGTATACATTTTTTCGTGATATGTATGCCTTGAAACATTTTTAAAATGTAGATAAACGTATAAAATAAAGAAATTGAAGTTAAAAAAAAAACAGAAAAAAGTCTAAGAATTGTTTTGCAAGTTAAAAAAAATAGATCAATTTTGATTTATAATTAGCACGTCCAGTGCCGCGATTATGAACGCTATCTTCATCTGTACATATAGAGACGGTACACTTAACTTTTGTACTGTCTCTAACTACCTCAGATTGTTCTATAAATTTGTCATCTCGACGTCATATATGATCGAATGCAACCAATGAATGACCTCGAAAATTTAGTCTGCGTTTCTTACTTATTAAAATTTAAAATAGTTCTCAATAATATTTTAAATAGGCTTCTCTGATAAAAAGTGGCCAATTCAAAGCGAATATAAACTTAAGCAAAAATACTCGCCTAAACACGATTTGACTCATTTATAAATTGAAAATTCGTAGTCTTATAGTAAGTTTTTTAATGTATGACAATAACTATAGTAATAATAGTAACAAAAATATTTAATCGGCGGCTTCCGTGGTGTAGTGGTCAAGACGCTTGACTCACACACGGAAAGTTCCAGGTTCGATTCCCGGTGAGAATACAAAAATGAAATGTGATTTTTCTCAAGCCTGGGTGTTCTGCGATGTAATTCACCACTGTTATTGGGCCTCCTGGCCTGTTGTGGTGCAAACAAAAAAAATCGGTATCGTGGTGTAATGGTCAGCCCGTTTGCCTACCATTCAAGAGGTTTCGGGTTCGATTCCCAACATGGTTGATATGAAATATTGATTTAAAAGGGTGTTTTCACACTAGAATATTTCATAGTCCCTGGACTGGTACCTGAAGCGTAAGACTGGTCATCTTACCTTCATGTAACAAAAATGATCAAGATACGCTGCGATTGGTGTACGAAAGCACTGCCCTATGCACCATTAGGTGTGGAAAGGGAAAGATGATGATGAGATGATAACATTTTAAGGAAGAAGTCACAATAAATTATACTATATTGATAAGGGTATTAAATAATTCAAAATAAATGCAAATTGGAGGTACGATTTTAATTTTTTAGTTACGGAATTTGGACTATCACTTTAATCACATCTCTTCAATCCGTGCCGCATGTCTGAGGATGGTGATTACGCCTAACTCCAGGCATGGCTCGTCTGTGGACAGTCTCCCTCCATCTGGAACGGTCTTGTGCTCTTCTATAGGCATTCGTCAGTGATGATTCTGATAACTCAGTGACTGTGCCGCTCCATCTTGTCGGTTGACGTCCACGCGACCTTGTCCCTTCGACACTTCCCCGGAGAAACATCACATCAATTCAAATATCCTGTTCCACACCATTGTACAACCTCACAATTCGGGATAAGGAGTTGCACTGCGCAATATTGTTATTAACTCTTGTGTGGCTGTGATGTCACACTAGTTGACATAGGACACAAGACTTGATATATCTCTCTTATTTTTTTAAATAATGAATCCGTATTTTTTGTAACCTTCAAATGGAAATTTTCACATCCGATTTGAAAAGTAAAATTTGAATAACTATGCTGGGTATCAATACAAAAAATATTTATCCCTGCTACGCGAAGAATGAATGTACGCTAATTCAACAACACATCTATACAAATACCTTATACAAGAGAGAACATGAAGATAGAAATCATAAGAAGGAATATAGAGACGCTGTTCTGCGGCCGGTGTTGTCTAAAACAGATTCAGTCTTCAGTCGGTTGATGACAGTGATGGGGGACGCACGCGCTTAACATGAACGGCGTATTTGTGATTTTAAATTTATGTTGGTATAACAGGGCCAAATTATAAGTTTATTTTCATAAATTTTAGAAAAATTATTATTAAACAGTGTGCCACCATGTTTTTTTTTTTTTTTTAATTTCTGAACTTAAGAATATTCCGTATTTTACTAGTGGTAACACGATGTTACATCACCGCGCGCAAAGGGATTATTTACCACAGTCTTTTAAGAGTTAAATACTGGTAGAGAAATGTATTGTACATCCTTAATCGCCTAGTGGAAACATTCTAAGTTACTGTTTCTGTGCAAAATGATTAATCAAGATTGGAATTAATTATATTGTACAGACACATAAAGTCGGCAATTTGCCTTCTAACCGCCAGTGTGACTTTTTTTGTTTTGATAAACCTCTAATATTTAGCATAAAGTTCACGATAACCAAATGGAAGATTTGTCATATACACGTAATATAAACCTTGGAATTTCTATTCGACAAGCGTGTAATATGCGTACGCGCCATTTAATATATCTGTCTCGTTATAAATCAAGTTAACCGTGACTGGGAGATTTCCGTGTGTTGCGAACCCCTGTAACTGATGGTTCGTGTGTTAAACGAATGTTGTCAGAAGTAAATGTAATACCCATGTGAATCTAAGCAGCTGCTTGATTTCTGAACGGTGGGGGTTTTGAATAATCTATGTATGTAAGAATAACAACTGTATATTATACCTGTATGTATGAGATTCTCTATGGGCTAGTATTTAGATCAAACAGTTTTTTATAGTTCAATTTAACGGAGAGTTTGACGCCAAATGATTAAGTTCAGTGTTATTTTTTAATATTTTTTTATTTGAAAAAAATATATATTATATATCGTATTATCAGCGCTATGCTTTTTTTAAGTTGTGTTTCTGAAATAACTCCGCGTGTGACGTCAGATATTCTTCTCTGTCAGTTATTCTGATTGGTTTGTTTACGGTAAGCAAACCGGATATCCTTTACAGCTCGCATATCATGATTTAGTTCATATGAACCAGTAACGTCGTTCAAAGTAATGCGTTTTTATTAAAATATTCTTTTTTTCGTTCATTTTCAGTAAACTTTGCAGTACAATTTAGTGCTCTAATGTTTACCGCGCGCAAGAAAACATTTTTTGTATCCAATTTTCCTTAGAGCTGAGGTTCCTCATTACAGATTAGTTTTGAAACTCATGACAGACATCTCATTTTAGTGAACGAAAAATTAAATTAATGATTTTTGTCATTATCTGATTTATAAAAGTGATCAAATCATCTATTACTTTTCAAATTGGAAATAATCGGAGTGTTGTCCCGAAGGTAGTATTGCAACCAATATAGCATTGAACCTGTATTAAGACCAAAGCCGAATTATTAAACTGGAAAATTAAAATAATAACAAGGTTTTTCCATTGCGCGAGGGGTCCGACAGGGTTGTGATCTCTCGCCTACTTTGTTTAACCTGTACTCTGACTTGGTCTTCAAAGTAGCGCTGACTGATACAAATCTCGGTGTAAAGGTAAACGGTGTAGCAAATAATAATATTAGATATTCAGACGATACCGTTCTAATTTCAGACAATGTACAAGACCTTCAAGAACTGCTTGATAAGATTGACTCCGTGGGTGAACGTTTTGGTTTGAATATTAATGGAAACAAAACTAAACTAACAACAAAGAGTCATTTAAATGTAAATTTTCAACTTAAAGGTGTCAATATTGAGAGAACGAAACAGTTAAGGTACTTGGGCAGTATCATCACTGAAAATCTAGACCCCAACGTTGAGATAAAATGCATAATAGAATCAGCCCGAATAGCATTTAACAAAATTAAACATTTTCTTTGTGACGATAATTTAAACCTTGAGCTGAGACAACAAATGGTCATATGTTATATATGGTATGTACGGTGTATTAGCATGGTCTCTTAAAATGATATTACAAACTGCCTTGAAGCGTTTGAAATGTGGATTCAATCAAATACTTAGGGGTCATAATAGATTCTAAACTTAGCTGGAAAGATCAAATTACAGAAATATCCAAGCAAATACGGAAATCAGCATACATTTATAAAGACCTAAGAAATATTTTGAATGCTCAACTTATAAGTCAAATTTACTTTGCTTTTTGCTAAAGAAAACTATCATATTGCAATTAAGCTTGGGGAGGTTGCTCTCGTTCAATCCTTGAACCAGTAAAAATAGCACAAAAACGGATCATGAAGATCATTCTCAAAAAACCCTTGAGATATTCAACGGAAGAGAAACTCAGTTTGGTAGAGCTAAGGATAAAATACCCGCACTCTCTCATGTAGAGATATATCAGTTTTTTTTTTCTCAATCATTAGAAAGTACTTCAGTTCATTTGGCCCCCAAATTATCGAGTCTTTGTCGAGTCTACTTCGCACCAAGGAGTTGTAAAGAGTTTTCAGTACGCGGGTATTTTCGAAAACCCTGGCAGTACGCAGAACAAATCCTAACATCTTCAATGCATTACCACTGGTTGTCTGTATGTGTTCATGAAATGTCAGGGTGCTCACAAATGTAACGTCCAGATCCTTAACATTTAATGTTCGCATCAGATTCTGGTCATTCATTTTGTAGCGATAAAATATAGTTTTTTCAGATCAGTCTTACGTTTCTAGTGCCAGTACAGGGACAATAAAACATTGTAGAGTAAAAACACCTTTTTAAATAAAATATTTTATATCAACCTTCTCGCGAATCCAACCAGACACCTCTTGCATGTTGCGTGGCAGGTAATTGCACTGACCATAACAGCATTATTTTTTTTTACGTCGGCTTCGTAGTGTATTGGCCAACGTATTTGCCTACCATGCAAGAGGTCTCGAGTTCGATTCCCAACATGGTTGACATGAAATATTTTATTTAAAAAGGTCTTTTGACTCTAGAATATTTCATAGTCCATGGACTGGCACCTGAAACGTAAGACTGATCATTTTACCTTCATGTACAAAAATTATCAAGATACTCTGCGATTTGTACACCAATGTGGTGCTCTATGCACCATTAGGTGAGGAAAGGGAGTGATGGTAATGACAATTGAAGATAACTCTCGTTGTAATACAGACCCAGGGCCCCTATTACAATGGGAAGTTAACAGAGTTATATTCGAAAATGAGTATATTTGCATGAATATTAAAAGTATCTTTGACGGAAACCTATAATTGAACATGTTTAGAATAAAAAATCGTCTGCACATTCTGGTTTTTATACAGAAAACTTAATTTTACTTTGTAGATAAAATTGAAAATAGATGGTAACTTCCCTTGGTAATCAGGGCCCAGGTGATTGACTTTGTGATGCGATCCTTAACATCAGAAAAGAGTGAGAAATACACTCGGCATAACAACTCAGAAAAACTAGTGAAGCAACAATTGAAAAAGGTTTTTAGGGACTATATCACTCCATTTCAATTCAAATTACGCAATTTTCATTTTTATTTTTCTAAGTGCTACTAAATATTTTTCCTCCTTGAAAAATTTAATATTTGAGTTTCTCGGCTTTTTTTAAGCTTAATAAAAAAAGGAAAATGAATTCGCGAACATCGTTAAACCTTTTATAGCCCAAACGGAGGATGTACGGAGCTGCTAGCGGATTTATACATTTGCGTATTTCAAAATAACAACATATTTTAAGTTGGACAGTTATTCCAGACATCTTGGAAAGCCTGTTTCTTGGCAGATTAAGAATAAAGTTATGTGTGTGGACCAGAACTCCGAGAGAGTGTTTTTAACTCGACGGCTAATGTTTGGTAAAAAACCTGGAAAAGGAAATTGAGTTGAGAAAAGTCTGTTTCGTAGTGCACATCTAGCATGCTTGAGGTCCCAAGTTCGAATAGGTTTTATTGTTTTATATACGTCTGAATCACAGTTTCTTTCACACTGTAAAATACCGTAAAACGGTTTCAACATAATAAACTAATAATATACAAAATCAAAGACTGATTTGTGTCTACTAAAAACTTTGTTTTATTTTTACAAATATGAAAACAAAAATTTCATTACAATAGAGAAAATCACATCCTACGATTACCGATAAAAATATATGACGTCAATTTAGAATAATTAATAGAATATTCAAAATCAATATGGATATTGCAGAGAAATGTTTACATACATAAATGTAAAAAATAATTTATTTTGTATTTATTTTTTATCTTATAATTGCGATATCATTTACTTATTTTTTGCTTTTTTTTACATTTTTCTAAATATTACTTGAATACATAAATTGGATGTACTTTTTTTTTCGCTCTTTATATTTAAGTTAGTGGTAATTATTATTATACAACTATGTAGTGTTATCATATGTTTTAATGGAAAGGTTCTTTACCGACAAGCCATATTAATTGGCTTGGTGAGTTCTGTAAAAAAAAAAGTTTTAAAAAATAATAAAAATATAATATTGTATGTAAATAATATTTTTTTTTAAAATATGTTAATAGAAAAACGCGACGTGTTTGGCCTTGGTTGTTGTGACGTCAAAATTCATGAAACTGTCCTGCATAAGTTTCAATAGCAGGAACAAATAAACATGAATCTTGACGTATAGGGGGCGCGGCCAATAGAATGGCCGTTTATGCAGGAATTCAAAATTACAAATTTAAAAGTATTTTTTATGCTTCTTATAATTCGGAAAAGTATTAGTATTTCATAGACCATTATTACATAAAAAATGTTTTTAAAAAGTCATATCTTCCTATTGTTTCGCCTTGTTAGGGCATTTCAAACGAATGTGAAGATTAGATGGATTGAATGTCCTTATATAGTTATACAATTCAAGGTACTTAAGTAAAAAATGAGGAAATTGTGGCAAATATCAACAGTTAAGGGCATTGCTAAGTGTTTAATAGGTAATGGGGAATTTAGGTATTTATTTTTAACAAAATAAGAATTTATTGACATACATGTGTGTATTGTGACATAATTAATGAAGCTGTATATTTTTATATCTTGATAATTGTCGTGCTAATTATGTAAATAATATTATAATAGGTTGGTGTTCTTTTTAATTTTAATACACGATTGAAATATTATGAAGAAATTTAAATAAACCTAAATGTATTTTTTATACAATATTAATATTTTTTTTTAATTTCTAAAAATATAAATATCGTAAAATTATTTATGTCTTAATAACGCATCATGCAAGCGTGTACATAAAGGGACAGAGTGAAGAGTGACAGTCTATTTAAATATGTTTTATAGGGAAGATATTAGGTTGGTTTGTTCATTTATTATTTTTAAATAAGGGTTGTTTAGATATTAACTAATTCCCAATTGTTCAAGTTTATTAAGTTTACGACCTTGGCTATAAAGCTTCATTTATTATTTCACAATGCATAGATGAGTGGCAATAAATACTAGCTTTGTTACCTATTAAACTTTAACTATTGGTTTTTCCCACAATTAGATGATTAATGTACATATTATAGTAATTTTTACTAAGGTACCTTGAATTATATAACTTTATAAGGACATTAAATCCATATAATTTTCACATTTGCTTGAAAATGCCCTAACAAGGCGAAACAATAGTCACCAAATTTTGTTTTTAAATTTGTTAAAATAAAATAAAGTGTTCAGTAGACTCAAATAAATGTTTGTTTTCTAATATTATAATAAAATGATTTTAGTATAGAAGAGTCTCGACTTAACATGGAATTTTCTAACAAGGCGGGACATTAAAATCAATGATTGTGCTATAATACAATGAGGAAGTTCAGTGTCTTTTTTTAATTTTTTTTATTTGTTAATTGACTATTAAACTAAGCCATTTTTTTTACATATCGTATTATCAGTGCTATGTTTTTTTTAAGTTTTGTATTTCTGAAATAACTCAGCGTGTGACGTCAGAGGTTGTTCACTACTAGTTCTTACCATTAGTCCGTTTACGGTAAGCTAGCCGGATATCCTGCACAGCTGTCACATCATTGGTTGGTTCACAAAACAAAGTAAAAAAGTAGTTAAAAAAATAATAAAAAAGTAGTTAAAAAAAAGCAGAAAACGTTGTAAAAACATGGTAAAAAAATATGGTAAAAAACAACGTAAAAGACGTATAAAAAAATCACATAAAATATAGTCAAAAGTAATGAAAACCTCTATAATTCAATTATTAAATGATTAAAAAAGCTAAGTCCTTTGTCGATGCGAGTGAGATTCATCTCGCTGAATTATTCTTCCTACTAAGCAATGCCTGAAAACACTTTAAAACTTTTGTACATCTTCTTATACTAGTTTGTTTAAAAAATAATGTGTTGAGCATATCCAAATGCTGCCTGCAGACTGGCTGGATTTCCTCTGTAGGGGGTTATTAAGACTAACTTCACAAAAGTCAACAGATGCAAGCGATAAGGTATTTTAGATGTGTAAACATAGACAAAATGGTAATGTTACACAGTACGTAAAGTGGCCACTTAAACCAGCCAATGCATTTAAGAAAAATGTTTGCAATTGGTTGCTGCACATCGATAGGGACGAGGTTGTCAATTTTTTTAAATTTCGAGATTAATCATTAGCAAAAATTGACAAATCTGCTTTCCCTCCATACTTTTACATTTTATAAATCTTGATATTTTTATGTATTTTTGTATTATTTAATTTAGTAAGTACTATTATTTGGCATATGATTTATTGCTCCTTATCTCAATTATCATTTCAATTATGTTTTTATAAATATATTATTTTTCTGTTGATTTCAATGATACTCTTATTTTGTTTTTTTTAATACTATTATATTTTACTATTATTTTGTTGATTTTAATGATACCATTATTTTGTATATTTGATTATGTGTAAATCTCAATTTGTATAATTAATATTTTTTAAATTATTTCTGATTATCTTTTTTGCATTGAATTCTTTATAATTTTATCATTTATTACTTATACCTTTTTTTCTTGATTGTTATTCTATTGCATCACATGTCATTATAATTTAATCGAATTAGTTTTACTATGTGTTTTTATTGTTATTTATTATGGCTTGACACGGGCATAGCCTAAAAAGCCTTAATAAGTTCATTGATATTTAAACTAGTGTAATTTTGAATGAATAAATCAATAAATAAATGACAGGTCGTAACCCCTTTTAACGCCAAAACTTCCGTATTCCGTTCTCTAAAATGTTTTTCCTCAGTATTGCAATAAATGTAGATAAGGTTTTATGATAATTTTTTTACCATTTTGAAAAGAAAAATATTTGTACGTCTGTACATAAAGCATAATAAAGACTCAAATACTCGCAGTCTCGAATTATTTCAATAAAGGCACTTTAGTTAACTGATAACCTACAAAACGAGGCGTCCATTTGGTGGTCTCAACAATTGAAACGATCATTCCTTTGTATTATAAAAGTGTCAGTTTTCACAAAATAATTTCGTTTGGCGATTACATTTCACGTGGATATAATGCTCGCCTTGGCTTCACCCCTGGATGCTACCTCGTACCTAAAAATATTATTGAGATAACTTAAACAGCAGTTAAAATTGTCATTAGCATGGCGGTGATTTAAAAAAAAAAAATGAAAATTTAAATGCATTTCTATTTTGTTTATGTATCGTATTATCAGCGCTATGATTTTTTCAAATTTTGTATTTCTGAAATAACTCCGCGTGTGATGTCAGAGGTTGTTCTCTGTTATATCTTCGAAATGGTTGGTTTACGGTTAGCCAACCAGACACCCTTCACAGCTCTCATATCATTCGTTGGTTCACATGAACCAGTGACGTTGATCAAAGTAGTGCGTTTTTATGAAAAAAAAAAATTTTTTTTCGTATATTTTCAAGAAACTTTTTGATACAATTTATTGCTCTAATTTTTATCGCGCGCAAGAAAACATATTTTGTATCCAATTTTCCGTAGAGCTGAAGTTCCTCATTTGGCAAACCAAATTCATATGCTAATGATTTCAAAAGGTTTTCTACAACAACTTGGTTCCCATTATGAAATGTGTTGTAGAAACAGTGATTTTCTTCATAATATTTCATTGTGACTGGACTAGATCTAAAGCGTAAGAGTATTTTGCATTCACTTATTAATTTAATGGTAAAAATACGACGCAATGATAGCTTTAATGCAATGTCCTATACATCACGAGTTGCAAATAGGTATGGATGTGTTACTTCATGATAATTGTAATTTCTCTATCCAAATCCAGTGGTGCAAACGTCACTTTTATTACAGATAAGGTATTGTGATCAGTCTTACGCTTCAAGTTCAGTTCAGAAACTACGGTAAAACAGTAAGGAAGAAATAAAATAAAACTCTAGTAATCCCGATTTTGTCAGATTTTATTGTTTTTGAAATAGTAGAGTGAATTGAAATCACATAAATAACTTACTTTAACATGTCCAGCAAAGTTAATTGCACAACGAAATTAAAATTAAAAGCTTCTCCTCTATTTTTGTTTCCTGAAAATGGTCAGGATCGCAGCAATCGGGATGACTGGAGTTCGCATAAAAAGTAATTTATTTTATAAATAAAAGACGAGTGATACTTTATTCCACAAGTTTGGAATATCCAGTGACCGGTTTCATCGCTTTCGCGACATCTTCGAGACTGGTATCTTTATTAAAGAGTTCAATGTATTTATACAAAACAGAGGTAAGGATAGTTAATTCAAAGTTATATGAAAGTAAATTGAATAAAGTTATTTTTGTCTTGAGGATCATTATCAAAATTTTTTCTTCGGGTTATAACTTACTTACTCGGGTTTTTGTCTTATACTTAGTTTCAATAATAAAGTTTTATTTTATTTTATTAAATTTTATCTCTATTTCTTAATATTTTATATATATTTATAATTTCGATACCTGACACCCTCTTTCCAATATAACACCCACACACGCACCCTTTCACTCACTTACACTCACACAAACACACTAGTATGTATTGTACGTGTATTTAATGTATTTCTGTGGATATCTGTCATTGGTTTTATTCTCTGTATATGTTATTTGTTATATTTGTATTACATGTATTACTGTTGATATCCCCAATAAATAAAAAAAAAAAAACTAATGAGGTGATATAATGCTATTTTAATGAGATTAAGTATTTTATTTTATTTTTAGTGTCCCATCCTTCGTGAGTGAGATTTTGTAAATTATGATTTCTGAAAAACAAAGGGTAAAAAGTATCAATTTTCTTTTATTTTTATAATAAATGACAATGAACTTCCATCAAGAATTTTCACTTACAAACTTCAATGTTTTAGTTTAAAAAGTGTTACTTTTGATCCGTCTACCCCGCCAAGACTCAAATCCGTGGCCTCAAGCGCGGTAGGTGAACGGGCCAACCAATAAACTACGGGTGAGCTTGCCTTCACTCGATTTCCCACTTCAGGAATTTTACCTGAGAGTTGCCATCGATCCGAACACACTTGTCCTGAATTCCAGTTATTTCACCCACAGAACTGTTGACCGCACCTCCCTGTAAACGGATGATGGAAAAACGCTGCATTTAGCTTAACAATGCAATGTCTTATGCACCATCAAACAAAATATTTACCGCCTTAGCAGATTTTTACCGGGATATATCTCTGAACATTTGAGTAAACACAAAAATGGTTTACATATTTAATCAATCTAAATAACATTGTCAGTGTAAAAGCATGAATAGTGGTTCCATGATGGATTTGCTTTCTGCTCTCCCTACCAAAACTTGTTTCTTATTTTTCAACACAGCTATTTACGACTATAAATAAATATAAATGGCTTCAAAAAATTTAATATTTTGGTTAATCGTGAAAACGCCATAAATTCAACATAATAATTGATTTTTTTAAAGCGTGTTATTTCGCATGCTAGTGAAATGAAATAAATTTCGCAATAATTGGCAAGACAAACAGTGTAGATACATCTGTCACTTGGCGTCGCGACGGCGCCGGACTCTGGCTCAGCCTAGAACACATAGATCAGTGGTGTAGTGAAGTAGATGTGACGCGTTATTTTATGAAATTAATTTGCTAGTGAAAACAAAAAATCATAATTCAATAATTTGTTGATTGTTAATAATTCTCATTTGAGATATTAATACGTCTGTTTATTTAATTAAAATTGAGCATATTAAAAATAAACTAAAATAACTTATTTACTTAAAAAATTACAACAGGGATGGAGAATACCTCAAATAAGGGAATATGGAAGTCTAGGCATTTACAGGGTTTATGACCTGTCATTGGCTGGTGTAAGTGGCCATTTTACACACTGTGTAACATTCACCATTTTGCCCATGTTGGAACATCCATATTTCTTCAATTCTTCCATTTGTTGATTTAAGTGAAGTTAAAGAGCTGAAACATTTATTGTTGTGAAGAGATTCATCTGACTGAATTATTTCACATACTAGGCAACGGCTTTAAAAACAATTTTTCAATTTTTAAACTTTTTTGACCAGTTGGTTTTATTACAATATTTGAGTTTGTTCAAATGTTCGTAGACAAAATACTATATTTCACCCCCTCGGGAGTCATTAAGATTCACAAATTACAACAGGGATGGAGAATAACCTTTAGTTCTTTAAAACTATCAGTAATATAGTTTATTTAAACTTATAAAAATATACTGTGCTGTATGTCAATCAGTTTAAGAATACAGTATAATTGGATTGAAACATGCTAATGATATATTTATTCTATTTTAAATTTTCTGTTTGAGCATGGGTATATTAAATAAAAATAAAAACAGAAAGTTACATTCAGGTTTTTTAAGTGGAAAATAAGAAAAAAAAATGAAAATATATAATGGAAGTAGATATAAAATATTGATCAAATTAAAGTAGAAAATTTTAGTAAGAAATGTTCCGAAAGCAAAAAAAAAAGTTTATCAGGAAAATAAATCATTGACATTTATGTTTGTGACCTAAAATAAAATATTGCAAGAAGTAAGGCTTAAATCGTTATTTTCTGTCGCGTATTTAAAGTAAGAGTTATAAAGTTTAGCGCTTTTTTTCCAAATGGAAGTTGCTTACTTTTTTACTTGCTTATTATGGTACAACGCTTCTATTTACTGCAAAAGCTATGTTCCTTCTATATACCAAATCTTTTTTTTAAGGACTTACCCGCTAAGCCTCTATTTAGAGGCTGGTGGGAAAGAGAGGATATGGAAGGAGGTTGTGAAAAATACACCAAAACACCCAGACCAATTGAGAAAAACTTTTTTCTTTAATTTTTTTCTTGCAACCAGCGGGAATCGAACCCGCGACGCCAGTTTCACAGTTAGCCGTCTAACCAACTGCGCCACGGCGCCTGTCTGGTTTAGTGTGAGAATCTGATTAGACAATCGGCTGTGGTCTTGGTTAGGAGCTTCTCCGCATTTGTTTTAAGAAGAGGAAACACAGAAAACTCATTTATAAAAAGCCTTACTATTGACGGATATCAACAAACCTTCCGTTCCACTTTGAGAGTGTACGGCATTTTGTATCTTATTTTTATTTATTTTAACAATTACCTTTACTTTGTTTACCGTGTATGGTATGTTGCGTGCGGATTGACGAATGGATAGCTAAAGAAGTATTTTTAAAGGATAAATATAAAAAATAATGTTTTGTTTAATATGTATTAAGGGTATGTTTGAAAACAATGTGAAGTTTTTTCCTCGGCATTGGATTCCCCAGTGAGGTTGTAAAAGAATATAATAAAAAAAAAATTTTAGGATTTAAGGGAATTAATTAACATTTCTGGTTGACGACCCTGTAAACCACATCTCTAACCTTGAATCTCGCTCTTATCTACGCAATCTTTTTTTGGTAATATATCCAGAACCACAGACTTTAGATGAATTAAAAAAGTCAAGTAATGGCGACCCGGATCGGGCAGAAGAAGTCTCGGGCAAGTCACGTTATTTCTAAATAACGCGAATCTTTTCTAAACGAAGAATATATTTTTTCTAGTATGTGTTTTTACAATGTGCGAATCTGAAGAGACCACAAAACCTCTAAAACGAATTCGGGTAAGTGGTGGGAGTTTCAATGCTCTTCTGGTAAAATAAGTTTTTGAGTTGTGTCACTGTTATTCCCAGGGTGCGGCATAATTAATTTTCCATCTACTAATTAAACCGGAGTGCATCCGTGCTTCAAATTATTGCATAACATTTCATCTAAATGTGGTTTTGCGGTTACATCAAATGTTATTTATTGGCTTGTGAAATTAATATCGTCCATTCTCACTTACCTCATCATAATATGATTTCGGGGAAACGTGTCCAAAATGGCCTCTCTAAGGAAAAATCGATATTTTATTCATGAAAAATGTTTTTTTAAATATGATCAGACTTATTGATTGATTTGGTGTTTATTTTGTAGAACTCCATATTTAAACTTATAATTAGAAATCAAACACTGATTTGAGTCTACTGAACACTTTATTTTATTTTTACAAATATAAACATATAAAAATAAAAACTTCGTGACAATTGTTTCGCCTTATTCGCGTCAATAAATGTTTACTTTGTTATATTTTCCCCGAAATTCAAATACAAATACCTAAATTCCCCATTACCTATTAAACACTTAGCCTCACCCTTAACCATCGGTTTTTCCCTCAATTATGATTAATGTACATGCTATAGTTCATAAGATTATTTTTATTTTCTACTTAAGTACCTTGAATTATATAACTATATAAGGACATTCAATCCAAATAATCTTCACATTCGTTTGAAAATGCCCTAATAAGGCGAAACAATTGTCACGAAGTTTTTATTTTTATATGTTTATATTTGTAAAAATAAAATAAAGTGTTCAGTAGACTCAAATCGGTGTTTGATTTCTAATTATAAGTTTATAATCAGACTTGTTTTGAAAACCGTATTTATTTTGCTACCTTCCACAATTCACGAAATAGTGTCATTATTCAACATATTTATTCCAAAGCAATTTTAGAAAAACCCTACAAGGATCATTTTTCTCCCCTATTTGTATAAAATAATTCCTAAGAATCATTTAATCCCTATCGAGAAAACAAAAATTTAGATAAAATGCAATCATCTACATATTTATTAAAATAGTGTCCAAAATACAGTACCAAGTTTAAAACAAAAATAATACAGAGAGGAAAACATTTTTGAGATATACAGAGATATACACATACCTACCAAAACCACACTCCACTCACTTACCCTCGCATCCTCACACATGAAAACCCTCATGCACTGCTGCACTGCTACATGCACTGCTACATGCACTGCTACATGTATTAATATCTAACTAAACTGAATTTTTATAATTATATTTATGCCGAAAACTGATTTGGCTTTATTTTACATTTTTTTTATAATGTTTTTTTTTTTGTGTTGCTTTTGTTTTTCTGCAAAAACAGAACAAAACAAAATTATAAGTGCATGTATTAATTTCGGCGTTTGATCCCACTGAATAAACGTCATTGAGCCAGAGAATTTTCTGATTCTTTTTATTGTCCCATTGTCTCAGCAGATATATATAAAGAAAACATTTGTAAAAGCACCGGGATTGAAGGGAACTATTCCATATTTTTTTATTTGACTTTCATCCTGTCTCAGCAGAAGCAAATTTTGTTTCTTGTCGGTTTCGAGTCAAACCAAAAGCCTTCATATTTTTTGTTATGACCATATTAAGATTTTTTTTAATATGGTAGTTGCTCTGTTTTTTATCTTGTTTATTATGTAAAATGTTTGTATTTACTTCAATTTGTTTTATTATGTTTTCAATGTGAGACCCAAAGTTTAGTTTTTCATCAACAGTTATACCTAAATACTCCATTTCATCAACTTGTTCAACCAGTTCATAGTTTATTTTAACACTTCAAATACCAACTGTATTCACATAGAATTTACTCTGTGCCCGGCCTATTTTTGTGAAATTTCATGCTTTGTGAAGGGTTTCTTAAAAGTGTCATACTTATGAAAATACTGGGTTAAATTTATTGAACCTTCTCATATTAATTTAAAACAATTTAATTCAACATTTTTGTATGATAGTTTTGCCGACATTGACCTTTATGGAGAGCCACACATTGTAATGTTCGCACATATACAGGGTCTCACTCCTTTTTTGTGCTTTGTATCCCGGAGAATGTAAACACATGATTATAATAACCACGCGTTGTGTCCCGGTCCCGTGTTTTCACGTGGTTTACTAGCAGCGAAAAAGTACTAATAAATGTCACTAGATGTCAATAAAATGCACTTTTTTAGACAGTTGGTAAACCACGTGAAAACACGGGACCGGGACTCAATGCATGGTTATATTATCACGTGTTTACACGGTTCCGGGATACAAAGTGTTAAGAATTTGTTTATCTTCTTCAGAACTTTCGACAATCATGAATTGTTTTTTTGAAACGTTTAATTTAAATTTACTTATATTTAATTAGTGAGAAATTCTTTTCAATTATTTCTGCATTACATTAACTCAGTCTAAACGACTAGTTACCGTGACATATATCAAAGTCTAATCCGCAAAAGGTCTCATTTCACATTCGCTTACATGCTTAACAATATCGTTTAAATACGAAATAAACATTATTAAACATTTTAAAACGCATTTGTCAGAAGTCGGCTCGAACGTGTACTTTTAATCTGGTCCCCATAGTATGAAAATCACAAATATAAAATAGAAAAAGTCAAAAATAAATCAATTAAATGTCCATCATACAAAAATAATTACGAATTCAATAATTAATAAAGAGAGAGTACATTTTTAAATAAACTCTTTGAACAATAGACGACCGATTGCTGACTTAATGTTTCTATTTTAGCTTTTAAATGGCATTACTGACTGCCCCAATTTACTAAGTTTAATTAATTTCCATGTACCTTTTGAACGTACCCGACACACCAAATAATTTAACTGCACCGATGTAAACACTAATGCAGCAAAAGATTCGTGCATTTATAGAATATGCAACCTATACAATAATATTATTGGAGCCGATGCGAATGATATCTTCAACTAAAATAATAATAAATTCAAAAGAAAAATCAGTGCCAGCATGCGGGTATTGTCACCATGGGTGAGTAGTGATGAGTAATTTTCATTTTATTTTCATTTTGATTTAAATTTACAATAGTAAAAATGATCAAACATTTAATTTATGGTTTTCCGAATTCTTTTCTTGTATAATAAAACTTTATTAGTGACACATTACGTATATTGAAAATTATCAGTTTGAAATCATTTTTAATCTAGTTTTAAGTATCTATTATATTATATATAAATATAAAAAAAATAAAAAAATATTGGTCCCAATACGGATCCTTGGGGTACTCTGTTTTGAAGTGTAATATAATATACATGAAATAATGAAGAAGATAATTATTATTATATAATGTTGTCTGTACAATACAAATAATGCACTTTTTTAAAACTTTACATAATGTTTGAAAATGACTTGCCTTAGATCAAATTGGTGGAAATTTTATTTTTTTTACTCACACTCTTTTTTACTTCATATAATAATCCTCGATTATCTACAGATGTCAAAAACATTTTTTTAAGTATGTTTATTAAATTCAATAATTGATTCTCTTTGTTGTTTTGTTAAAATCACGGGGGATCGTTTTGCCTCGAGGGATCATTTAGTACAGGTCTCCCCTATGTGTCCACCAAAAATTAGTAATTATGATAGACAAGATGCAATCATGGCTGAATTAATTGGATATTAGATTATACTTATCCAGGTCTCGTACATTTAATTTGAAATTCATTATCCCCTCCATTCATTATACTTCAACAATATTTTGAGTATGTCCAAATGTTTGCTGAATGTCTGGATCTCTTCCTAATCATAATTCCCTGTTTCGCTCATAATGGTGCATAGGGCACTGCACTGGTACACCAAATGCAGCGTATTGTAATGTTACCGACTAAGTAGGTACGATGTCAATTTTTTTTAAATATATTCCAATGATTTCTTTTGAAGTGTGGCAACCCGCGTGGAGTCGATAAAACAGGTCACCACTTGAACGCGGCTCTCTCTTGTCACAATGGCGTTGATAAAAAAAACGCGCGAATGAGGATCGATAAGTTGAACCAAATTAAAATGAGAAAGTCACCTTAAACTAGAAGGATTGAAGCCAAATCGTAAGTTTAAACCATATCTTCAACTTGACCAATGAAAAACAAAAATGAAATATTCAAGCTTTCAGATAAGGAATCCACTACATATTTAAATTTATTTCAACAGAGAGGGAAAACATTTTTGAGGAGGGAATATGGAAGTCTAGGCATTTACAGGGCTTATGACCTGTCCTTGGCTAGTTTTTTAAATATTTTTATTTTTGTTTTTTACAATAAACATAATAATAAAACAGAGTATAAAAAAAACTAAAGCATAATAACATATCAATGAAATATATATTAATAGAAAAATAGTAAACAAAAAATCCCACAAAGGCATGGCCTGTTCGTGGGTTTACAAAAAAAGTTAATGAATTTTTGCTCCTATAATAAATAATGGTCAGTTATACTATTTTTGTATAGCATAAGAAAGAAAGGTTTAAGTGGCCACTTTACACACTGTGCAACATTTACCATTCTGCCAATGTTTGAACATCCACATTTTCTCAACTCTTCCTGTTAATGCCTAGACTTCCAAATAGCGTCTCTTAAATGTTCTCCATCTCTATGACCAATTTATTTAACATTTGAAGCTAATTTTTTAATTTGGAAAAAAACTAACACCACGTATGTTAACACTTATATCTATGATAGTAAATATTCGCTTCTTTTCAAATTACCTTTTATATTTTGAAATGGATACTAGCCTTTAACCACGCATTGGCTTAATTTGATAAAATGTACCGAAGTGGAATTCTGTGAAACTCGTTTAAAAATTTAGTGGCTCCAATTTTTCCAGAAGATTCAATTATTTATTAATCACTTTTACCTATAACGCTCTATTTTACTCCGAACGCTGCAAACTCAATTAAATTCATACAATGTGCCCGCGCTTAAAAGCTAATACTCTTTTAATACTACCTAATATATTATTAATTTATGTTCCATTTGAATGAACGTTCCGATACATGGAAATAATTGGCATTAACATAATTTCGTTTTGAATCAGTAATGTAATATGTAATATTTCAGGAGTGCTATTTTGAATCGAATCTTCCCCCTAGAGAGTGATTCATTTGGGGATTTTTATTTTTCGCATGCTTTTAAACTTCGCTTCATATCCGGCCACATTGATGATTGAACGTCAAATAAATATGAGCACGTTAAAACCCACATGATGATTTTCATTTAAGTCCCTTGATCATTACCTTCATCTTCGCAGTCTCAATCCTGGGGATTGGTTTGCAGCAAAGTCCTGCATCTCGTCCTCCATTGGTCATTGGCGGCCTCCGTGGTGTAGTGGTCAAGACGCTTGACTCACGCACGGAAGGTTCCGGGTTCGATTCCCGGTGAGAACACAAAAATTAATTATGTGATTTTTCTCAAGCCTGGTTGTTCTGTAATGTAATTCACCACTATAATTGGGCCCCCTGGCCTGTTGTGGTGCAAAAATAAAATAAAATAATAATAATGAAATGAAAAAAGCAATTATATTCTCTGCAACCCTCTTCAGCTCGACATATGAGGCGCAGTTTAAATCTTCCTAATATTCCCGTCGGGGGCGCCCTCTGTAATTTGTCTCCTCAGCCATTCCCTCTATGATGTCATGCAGAAGACCCTCGTGGCGTATAATGTGGCTGATCCATTAGGCTCTTCTCTCTAAAATGGTTTTGATTAGGTGCCTCCCTTCTTCGATTATTTTGAGAACCTCGTCATTAGTGATGTGGTTTCTCCATGATATTCCTAATATTTTTCTGTACCACCACATCTCGAAGGCCTCTAGTCTTTTTTATCTATTTTGTTAAAGCACCATGTCTCACAACCGTACATCAATATGCTCCATACATATGTCTAGGCAAGTTGCTTGCGGAGTTTTAGGTTTATACTATTTGACTCCAAATTTGTTGATTTTTTGTAAAATGCAAGTCTTGATTGGTGTATATGGCAGCATTACCAATAACACTTAATTTGGTTGAATTGACCAAACGGTATTTTTTCCGCCTTTGAAACAGTGATATACATCATTTGATGTTTAATCGTCAGTGTGGCCATTATATGAAGCAAAGTATCGTCGGATTAAAAAAAAAGTATAAAATAAAATCCCCAAATTAACTTCTCTCTAGGGGATAAAAAATTCAGAATACTACCACAAAAAACAACTGGTCCTTTGTCAGGGCGTTAAATATTTGTATACACGGTTTTTCGGTACCATTCCGCAAAACTTCGAAGTAACATATTTTATGTGATTTACTTTTTTAAATGTTCTTACAATTTTGTTTGGAAAATCGTATTTTTCAATTTTAAAAACAAATAGGATTAAAAACATATTTGACCGACGAAGCGATACGCACCGGACTTGGACTAGGGAAGCGGCTAGGTAGGGCAGGGTGAGGGGTTTGTGGGAGGGATGCTAGTTCGAGACATTAATTCTTATACCCGTATGCAGAGACAAAACTTAAGGTGAGGAAAGTACATTCTAATTTCAAATGCAGAGAATAACCCGAAGGTGAAGACAATAGAATGTACCTTCCTCACCTTAAGGTTTGTCTCTGCATACGGGTGTAGAGTGATGCTTCGATGACTCCAACCGAAATTTCCCATCCGAGGCATTGTTTCAATTTATGAAGCTACTGGACATTAGACATATTTTTTTAAAAGAGTCATTGACACATTTCTGGCGATGCGGCGAAAAGAGGAGATTCAGAATGCTGAGACGAGGTTGTCCTGTTATTTGAATTATTTGTTATTTGATTATCTTATTTGATTATCTGTTATTCAAATTATTTGATACCAAAAACACGCACGACTTTTGCTCGGAAAAATTCTCTTTTGTGGCTTTAAGAGTATTTATTGTCTTGGATGAACATATTAAGTTATCTAAAAAGAAAACAATTTTGAGGAGAGATGTACACGTTGGGAAGAGACCATTGCCGGAGACTTTTGCAAATAAATTTACACATAATACTTTTGAGCGTGTTGACCAGATGTTTCTTTAAATTAATTTTTGTGTTATAATTTTTATTTTAAGTATTCTTTAATAATAAACGTGCTTCCACTTTCTATTATGTTGTATCCCAACTCAACCCAGGGCTCTTGGCCTCATAGAGTTAAGGAAACGTTTTTTTGTAATATGATCAAATAAATAAATATAAATAAAAACTAAAGATATTCTCCATTTTTAAATCGTGTTATTGATTTTTCAATAAAAAAATAAGTTTTAGAAACAAAATAAGTTTATAAGTTACAACAGGAATGAAGAACATTTTAAAAATGGAAATATGGATGTCTAGGCATTTAGGCCAGGGATTATGATCTGTCATGAACTGGTTTAAGTAGCCATTTTAGTGTAACATTCACCCTTTTGCCATTGTTTGAACATCCACCTTTCTTTAATTCTCCCATCTGTTGATTTTAGTGAAGTTATGATCTGAAACCTTCATCGTTGTGAAGAGATTAATCTGATTTAATTATTTCACATACTAGGCAACGCCTGAAAACAATTATCCAATGTTTAAACTTCTTCTTGGACCAGTTGGTTTCATTGTAATATTTTGAGTTTATTCAAAATCTACTTAATATGTTTTATCATTTCGAGATTTAAAAATATTTGTTTCTTAATCTTCGGTGAAAAAGAATGTTTGTTTTTTAAAAATAATTAACCAAATTTGTTAGTATTATAAGCTTTGTAAAAGGCAATTTTGCCGCATTTGTTAATAAAATATAAGAATAAAATAAATCAAAACTAAATACGAGACATAAAAAAAATTAGATTTAATTTAATAGTATATTAACAAATTTTTAAAAAATAAAAAAAAACCACTGAACTTCCTCATTGAAAAAAAAAAGAAAAACGCTATTATTTTATTTTTTGCTGTGGAATTGGTCTAGTAAAAGGTGGGATAAAAAACAAACGGAATTGTTTATTGAACTTTTCGTGGAAAATTATAAGTTAGCAAGAAATATAAAGCCGGGAAACAGAAGGAAAACTCAGCTAATTCAAAATGCAATTATAAAATTAATTTCCAATTATCTTGAATGTCAACAAACGGCTTTGAATACACGGCGGTGCAAAACTATTCGGACTGTGCTAATTATTTTTTTATTAATGATTTGTGTTGAGGATTGGATAAGGTGAGATTTCTCTTCCTAGAAGGAGAAAATTTTAGATAGTGGACTGTATTGTCGGAGACGAATGGTTGCGCAACTCCACTTACGTGCTGATGATGGGGCGTGATGTGTGCTGGAACCCGGCTGCTGAAGATGTCAGTCGTAAGACGCTGGCAAAGCTCGGTTGTAGATTGCTGTTTGTTGGGAGCACTTGAGTATAATTAGTTGTTCGTTTGGTACTGATAATACGGGTTGTTTGTTAAAGCCTGCACATCTGAAACCAAGCTGATAGATTTATTGTTACGTGGAGTGCGCTAGGAAATGGAAGAACTGGTAGAAATATATAGATTTTGTTGAGAGTTTTTCGAAATTATTTTTTTTGTACAAAATGTACTTATACACAGTGTTTCAGGGCCAGAACTCGAAACTTCAGAGGAACATTCCTCAAAGTAGACTTAAAAAAATAAAAGGTATTTTTACTAAAAGTTCATTTTTTAATATTTTTTTTGTTATTTCAAAATGCAGCAAATTCTTAATTTCTCAGACTAGCATACCTTCCACAAACCCCGACCCCTCTCCTACACACCCGCTTCCCTTGTTCGCGTCTGGTGCGTATCGCTTTGTTAGTCAAATACATTTTTAATCTCTTTTTTTGTAATGGAGAGGAAAGGGTTTGCAGAAGGAATGCTTGTCCCAAAAATTAAACATTTACCCCATTTTAAATTATAAAAAAAAAAAATAATAAAAAATTAGTTTTTGATTTTTTTTTATTAATATATTTTTTTATAGTTCACTATCAGGAACGTTCCCCTGAAGTTCCGCAGTCTGGCCCTGAAACACCCTGTATGTGTAATTTTTCTGCACGTGTGTATGTCATTGAACTCCTAAACGGCCGAACCGATTAAAATGAATTTGTTGTGTGTATTCGAGTGGGTCCCTGAATAATTTAGATTTACAATTAAACCCGGTAGGTGGCGCAGCGATCTGTAACCAAATATGTTAAAACAGGAGTTGAACGGCGCAGGACTAAACAATATTGCATCCTTTTTTATTTTGCTTCAGTCAACTGCAAACCACCCAATGACGAAACGAAAGATTGAAATGTCATCTCAATGTCAAATGTCACTTAGTATATAGTTTTTCGAAAAAAGCGTTTGTTGAACCAGCTAATAGCACGCGAGCCAACGCTCGGGCAAAACAACGTCTGACGGGTCAGCTAGTTTTTTTATATAACCCTAATTGCAGTTTGTAATAATTACAGATTTTTTTATTTTTTTCACTTTTAATATTTTTACTTTTATTATGCCTGCCTATCAGTAAGTTTGTCAAACAATATTTTCAGTATGTTCAACGTCAAACGTTTGTAGACAAGGCTAGAATTCTCTTCCTAGGGAGTTATTAGGGTCGAAATTTATTGCAAAGCCATTTTATTATAAGCCCTGACAATGCCTATACTTTTTCACTACCGTTTTACGTTTAACCACCGTTTTTTTCTTCTAATTTTTTTTTTCCCTTCCTATTCCAATAAATCTGTATACATGTATATAAATCGGGTTGTGGTCCCGTGGCTAGTGTCTCGGACTCACGGATCAAAGGTCCGTGGTTCAAATCCGTGTCTACCTCAACTTGACTCCCATTTTCTAATAATGAGTTATTTACAACTCGTTGAAAATGGCCCTCAAAATCAAATATTTGCGTAAATTATAAGAACGCAAATATTTATTTTTTTCTAAAACAAAAAAAAAGTTTAAAAATATTATATATTAGATGAGTCACCAAAATCCTAGATAATATTATATAAATTAAGTAAACTGAAAATATTTTTTAACCGCTGCGCTAAGAGGGTTAAAATAAATTTACTTAAAATTTAAAACCGAGATAAATGCATGGTTTTTAATTTAATCAACAGCACATTACAAAAATGATCAACGTACTAAATGTAAACAAGCTACGCATTAAATCGCGTGATTCTCACTTAACCCCTTCAATGAGGCGGGCATTAATTGCCCCGTGTTCCATTTAACCCCTCCCCGGCCAACCCCGGGAAAATCCGGTATCCCCCGAATCCCGGGACGAGATACCGAATCGCCCGAGGTAGGTTGTGAAATCTCGGGAGATTTAAGTCGATCCGATTACTGCTTTATTCAATTTATAGCCCCATGGCCAAACAACTACTTGTATAATAGATTCAGTTTCTCTCTACACATCCCCAAACCCTTGCCGGGGGAAAATTGAACACTCATTTCATTTGTTGTTTTCATCTCGTGAATTGTTCAAGTGATTTCTTTTAATCGAAATAATAAATAAACACTATATTTTAATGTATTATATATTTGTCAAGGGCGGATAAAGAATACTGTTCTGTTATAGAAATAGAATAAGAATAAGAAGAACTCTGGGCGAGTGTTTTCAATTCATTTTTTTATTATTTTTATGGATAGCTTATACAGCGCCATTTTCATAATAAAATACCTGAAGTGCGCTTCACAAAGTGATTGAATAAAGATATAAATTTAATTTTACCTTTTTTTAATTAACGAAAAACAATGTGTTTTGTCACCAAATGCTAAGGATTTATTCAAATGATTTAAAGAACAAGTGGGTTTTAAGTTTTTTCCGAAACATCACTTCACTCTTACATCCTCGCACCTCTGCTAGGAAAGCATTCCATGCCATAGGGCCTGCGACCGCAAATGCGCGTTCGCCGAATTTAGTGCTCTGTTTGCGTAGGGGTATAATAACATTGTCTCTTGCCAAAAACCTAGCTGATCTAAGCGTTAGACGCCTGTCAGCTAGTTCATCTGGAATGCATAAGTTCCCTTAGATATTCCGGAGCAGAGTTGTGCAGTGATTCATACATCAGCCAACAGAGTTTTTATTCAACCCTTTGTGGAAAACGAAGTCAATGTAATTCTTGAAGTAGTGGAGTTATATGACTGAACTTGGAGATTCCAAAAATAAGTCTGCGGCATTCAATACAGACTGTGGGGGAGTCATTTTATTCATTGGTAGACCTGCATTACAATAATTGACTCTAGATACTACAAACGCATTTATGAATTGACGGGCGGCATCAACTGGCAATGTTTTGCGTATGCATTTAATATGTCTCAGCTGGTAAAAGTATGAACTTATCGTGCTACTAATTTGAGCGTCAAGAGAAAGGTCAGAATTAAGGATGACTCCCAGTAGTTTAACGGTGGGTAAAGCGGTATTCCTTACATCGGGTAGTGCCGTATCCTGAATCAAATTCTGTCGTCTGGCTGAAGCCATTCATAGTTGTTTGGCTACTATCAGGAAAAATATCTTCTAGTTCGTAGGGTAGTGGTTGGCGTATTCGTCTACGATGCATAAGGTTCTGAGGTGCTATTCTATATTTTAGAAACTAAATTGATAGTTATAATTGTTACTTAGAAATAAGTTGCGTAAATTGAGATTATTTGTTTGTGAAAAACAGCCGTATGACTTTCAATAAAATCTTAACAAGCATAAATCACTAAAGGCAGATAAAATTTATAGACAGTTTATGCAGATTTTTATCATTTCTAAAACATCACAGATTTCTTTCTAAACCCAACTGTTTGTGTTCGGTATTTGTTTATGTAAACATAAAATAAATAACTATTTGTAATATTTCCTTCCTGTCATTATAAGCATACAAAGTTACCGCCGGAATTTATTAAAAAGTTATGAAGAAATATCACAATATACGAATACCGATAAAAACATGTAAAATGGATTTAGAAAAATTAATTGATCGCGCCACTTGCCCGTTTGCAGATGAACGCTCGAATTGCTGGTTCGCGAGATGCGTTATCCTTTATTTACTTTGCTACAGAACCCTAAATACAATAACTGTAATTGCCTACCTTATTCTGGGTTCTGGCACTTTTATTGTGTGGAACTTCTGTTGCGTGGCAGTCAGGATCAGATCCAATCTTGTTGTCAGGAAGGAGGGGCACTTGACGAACAACGCCACACAGTGGATTAAATAGTTATTGGTTGCAAAACATTTTTTTTGTGATCGCGGTGAGAGTATAAAAATCACATTTACACACGCCCAGTTCAGTTGTTATTATGGCGCCGGACAACATCGGTACCCACGGTAGGCAAATGCAACACCTTAACCAGGGCCCTGTAGGTAGCAAATAAATCCGAACGCCTCATCCTAGCAAATGTGTGATATATTTTTATGTATAAATATTTGTATGCACATAGAGTTAATGTGGCGTAACCATTAATTGTATTTTCGAAATCAGTATGTTTATTGTGCAAATTTTAATTTTTTTTTAAATGATAAAAAACATGTCTACTCGAAAACGCGACCTGTTTGGCCTTGACAATAGTGACGTCAAGATTTGTTACGACGTTTTATTTAAAATTTAACGATCACAAACAATGTTCAATAATTAACCGAAGGGCATTCAAGCGTGTATTTTTTGTTTGAATTGGGATTTATTGGAGTTTATAATCACTACAAAGTAGCGAATAAGCCTACTTAAAATATTAATGAGATTTTTTTATTTATTTTTATCAAGTAAGGAACGTGGACTAAATTTACGGGGTCATTCGTTGGTTGGATTCGATCATACGATGTCGAGATGACAATTCAGTTGAACATACCGAGGTAAATAGTGATAGTACAGAAGTTAAGTATACCGTCTCGGTATGTACCGATGAAGATAGCCTGTATAATCGCGGCTTGGGTGTGAAAAAGAAGGAACTTGGGTACATTTTTTACGGCCGTTGAAAACTACCTTCAAAGTATTTTAAAAACACTTGGTCCTGAAGTGATTTGTATTTACCTCTTACATAAGTACCCCTTAACGTGGTTTAATGATTTAAAAACGAGTCTAAGTGCTTTTTTTATTACCCAATTCCGTATAAATGTACATTACCTTCTAAGGAACAATATACTCAAATTTTATTGCAATGAGTTGTTAAAGTTTTCAAACATAAATCATCAGCCTACTCATATTTGCGACAGAATGTGCAAATACTACTGCATTTGTTCACTAAATTCTGCGTATCTTAATATTTTAAATAATCCTACTTCGCTTGTTTATCTGAGAGAGCTCTTCCACCTTCATCTCAACATGGACTATTTCTACGTTTTAATGACGAGATAACCCTTTAAATACACATTCACCGCTTTATTTTTTTTTCTTCCTCTTTCACAGAAGTAGCTGCTTGACTATGGAAATAGTCATGATCGAAATGTCTCTATCTGAATATTTATGTTTTCCTTTTTGGTGCTATTTCACTAGCAAAACTGTATTTTAAATCCGCCCAAATACGGACGTAATATTTCATTTAATTTAAGTAAATAACTGTTTTTAACTACGGTACTGAACTAACTGGATTTTCTATGTTTACCGGTTTCGAGACGTATCGTCTCACCGTCGGGACGCTAATGTGTAAGTGTTTCATTCACCTTTTTTTTTGGTACTTATTGATATCATAAACAATATTTTTTAATTTACTTTATTAAATTCCCCTCGGAAACAGTTCATCGCATTGGCCATGCCCTTAATATGTCACGATTCGGTTAAATTTTGAAGTTTGTTTGTGAGTGTTTGAATTTAAAAAGAACATCGTCACGAATCTTGGCATCACGATTGTAAAGGCCGAACGTGTGGCGTTTTTGTAAAGCCACTTTTATAAATGGGAATTTAAGATGGACTAATCAAATCAAACATGTTAAAAATAAATTGAAAAAACAAATTGACTTTTTTAAAGCTGTAAGAAATATAATAAGCCTAAATGAACTAGTAAAAATATATTCAAACATCACTCTGTCAGATTTAAAATTTACACTAAAAATGCATTATGTAACTTAGTAGACATTATAATAATAAATATGTTCACCTCCCTTCCCCTCCTTATCCTCTCTTCAAGCATTCTTGTCCTAGTCCCGCCAATTTACAATAACTTACTGTTCTTAAAAATATATAAAAAAATATTTGATTATTAAAAAATATTTACGAGTAGATGAAAATATCATTTTGAAATGTATAAACTTATAAGTATTTTATTGTTACCAAAAACATTTTTCACTTAGTGGGATGACATTTTACACTTATTTGTTTATAAATTTGTACAAACCACTTTATTTTTTTATTTTTTTTAATTACACTTCGACCTTTCTGACGAAATTCCTGACGATGAGGTAGTAACCTCGAAACCGGTTGAAGTGTAATTAAAAAAATTAAAGTGGTTTATGCAAATTTATAAACGAATTCTTGTTATATGTATTTATTTAATATGTAGTATATTTTCTTTACTAACTTTGTATACTTTGTGGAAATCTGTTATTAGTACTGAGTTTATACATTATATCTGTTTGTTTACTTTAAATATGTATGTAGAACTGTTGATTTCCCAAATAAATTAAAATAAGTAAATAAATTGTAAAAGTATAAATAAATTTTAAAAAATCACAATTTCATTTTAAAAATAATGTTTGAAAACATTTCTCCACTTTTATTTCCCTATTAGTAAGCATTCGCATTGTGAAATTGTTTTAATGAAGTGGATAATGGAGGTGGATTGCGGACAGATTGACCTTAAGTCGTGTAAATTTTTAATTGTTTTTTTAACATACAGGTGGAGTGATCCCGTAACTTTAGACACAGGCAAATGATTAATATCTAGTGTGTAAATAAAACATTTCTCCAGTGGCATAATCCAGGAAGAAAATGCTTCAATAACGTTTGTTTGTAGAAAAGTAAAACCGCTTATCCTCTTAATACTAATTTATTCATTTCAATAAACTTCGGCTAGAAGGTTGAAAGGTGTCTTCAAAATGGCGACTGAAATTACAGATATTTATAGTCGCGCATCCTGTGGCCAATTTACTCGGAAATTTGTTGAATTATTAATAAATACTAAGAGCTTTCTTCCAAATTGTAATTTTCACTTTTTCGCCGAATTTGGGTTGTTTTTTAATGGCTGTGTTGATCCATTTGCAATAATAATTATCCATGAAAATACGTCATGAAACACACCCTTTTGTTTGATTAAAAATGTCTTTTTTTATTTTAAATACCAACCCACGACCGATTGTCAACTATTGTGTGTCTTTGATGTCATATAAGTGTCTCTTACTTGTTTAATTATATTTTCCATACTTGTATACTAATATTATAAATGCGAAAGCGTGTTTGTCTCCTTTTTCGTGTTTTCATTTCAAAACTAAGTAACTGAATAGTTTCGTATGCTTCTTTTTATCCCAAAAAAAATGACTCTCTCTCGGAAATATTCTTAGTGGAAAAATTCATTCTTCTTTCCCGTCGCAACGATCGACCGATTAACGTGATTTTTTTAAATATATATTTTTTTGTTTTTTACAATAAACATAATAATAAAACAGAGTATTAAAAAAATAAAGCATAAATACATATCAATGAAATACATATTAATAGAAAAATAGTAAACAAAAAAAAACAAAGGCGTGGCCTGTTCGTGGGTATACAAGAAAATGTTAGTGAATTTTAGCTCCTATAATAAATAATGGACAGTTTTAATATTTTTGTATAACATAAGAAAGAAAAAATAAAATATTCTGTAAAAGATAATATGGTTTTTTTTATCGTAATTAAAAAAGGAAATAAAAAATATTTTAAAGAAACACCAAAATATTCCTTATCATTAAAGGGCAACAAAATAAATCATAGAAAAAAAGAATTCATATCTTTAGTTAGAATCCAGGATAGTGCATGTTTAAAAGAAGGAAAATTTTGAAGGTTGGAATCTATGAAATATTATCAGTAAAAAAAGATTTTAAAAAATTTGGGCCAATAAAATATGCAAATAACTGGAAAACTTGAAATTTTATAAACTGCTTTTTAAAATAAAAAAAACTGTCGAAGTTATCAAGATTAAAATTTATCGCAACAGAGAGGGAGAAGCCTAAACTTCCATATTTTCCTTTGAAAACTCCCTGGAAAGTAAAATCCAGCCTTGTCTTCAAACATTTGAATGTCTAAGAAATGTCCATTGAATTTTCTCGAACTTTTCTTTATGTGTGACATATTGTGGAGACCAAACAGAAGAGGCATACTCGAGCAAACTGGGAACATGAGCAAAGTAGACCATTTTAATACACGCGATATCTTTAAATACCTGACATGTACGAAGTACAAAACCAAGGTTTTTATGTGCACGGGTCAGTATGTCATCGAAGTGATTCTCAAATGTAAGTTTGCTATCAAGAATAACACCCAGATCGCGTACGGTATCAACTCTCTGAAAAGGTTGGTTTTCTAATTTATAATGATATGGGATGGGATGTCGACCTCGCAAAAAAGAAATAAGCGAACACTTTGATACATTGACGTTAATACGATTTTTTAAATAGTATTCTGTCAAACGGTTTAGATCATCTTGAAGTTTAAGACAGTCAAGGGGATTTTTAACTTTGAAGTATATTTTTTTATCATCTGCGTACATAAAAAACCTTGCGTTCATAAATATTGAATGAAACCTTATACAAACTCTGATTGTATGAGGTGACATTCATGTTTATAACATTTTGACATCATGGAATTTTCAGAAGGTAATTATTACAATTTTTAGAATAAAAGCGGTCTGGCTGTTTTAAGCAAAACATATAATTAGCCTTCGTGAGTTCGATAATACTAATAGATATCTCATTATTAAAAAAATATGGACTGGCTGCTTTCTGTATAACTCCGTTCATTTGTTCCTAGATTTTACCGTCATTCTTATTAATTTGTATCTTTTTTGCGTGATCCCTAGTAAGTTTGATTCATTTTGACGTTTCGGCAACCATTGCAGGAGCCATCTTCAGGATAAACTGCATGGTTTGTAGATAAATATTTTTTTTACGTGTTTATGTACTGGTAATCTGTACCGTGTCACAGTCGCCCTGAGAAAAGGGGCGCACAGCAATGAAAAAAATGATGAATATAATAGAGCATTGTCAATAATATTTTTTATAATTTTCGTTTACTTTTGCTTTGTATTCGAAACAGTGCAGCGTTTTCTTTGTACTACTATAATATGTTTTCTATCTCTACCTTACTTTTGCTTGTAATTTCTTATTTTCTTTGTTCTACTACTAAGTATTCTGGTTTCTTTTTTGCATACTTTTTGTGCAAGCTTGTTTCCATAGAGTTTGATGACTTTTTTCTTTCTAAAATCTTCTTTATGTTTTTTGGAGTGATTATAATGTATTTATTGTTGTATATATTTTACTACTTTGCATCAGTTATCTTCTGTTATCAGGTTATTAAACTACCTATTTATTTTCTTGTAAACACCAATATTTTTTTAATGTCATCAAGCGTTCAGCTTTTTTCAAACAATCTCTTGTGCAATCATATACTGACTAAATTTGCCCTACATTTTTCAACTATATCCACTTGTTTATTGGTATTATCTAGCATTCATTATATTCCAATTGATTATTTCCAACTTTTTTTAACAATAATGTATGTCTATACTATATTTTTGTATACATGTTTAAAAATCTCTTCCCTCCGATGAGTAATCTAACACTATACTATCAAAACACGCGAGGCCTAAGAGGTAAAACTGAGGAATTTCAATTGGGTGTACTAAATAACGAATATAATATTATAGCCATAACGGAAACTTGGCTTAAGGATGGAATAGAAAATGAGGAACTTTTTGATGCACGATACTCAATATTTAGAAACGACCGAAATTATTCCTTAACAAGTCAGTCTCGTGGAGGAGGAGTATTGTTGGGTATTCAACATGAGTTTCAGGCCACTAGAAACCCTAATTGGTTATGCGAAGCAGAATGTGTATGGGCCACTATTCAGCTCAAAAAATCGGATTGTGCGCGGAAACTTCATATAGCATGTGTTTACCTCCCCAAGGGTCCGACCTTCTCTTCTCATGCTTGCAGCTTTTTTGATCTCCTTATGCGGGTAACAGACGAAAACGCTGACGATAATTTCGTGGTTATTGGTGATTTTAATCTTAGTGACATAAAATGGAACAGATCCCTAGATGAAACGTATCTTACGGCAACTTCTTACACACATTCAGTTAGTGCACGGCTCATAGATCTCATATCATATACAAATGCGAAACAATATAATCATGTACACAACTCGAATTTAAGATGTCTGGACCTTGCTTTGGCAAATATGGAATTAAAAGTAACACGTTCTTTTACTCCAATAGTGGCTGAAGATAATCACCATCCAGCACTGGAAATTGATATAATTAAATTAAATACTTTGCCACTAGAAGAGTTGCCGAACAAACGGTATATTTTCCATAAAGCAAATTATACTGCTATCAATGAATATCTTATAAGCATTGACTGGCAAGACGACTTCACGGAAATTAATATTGATCAAGCTGTCGACTCTTTCTACAATTATCTTCATAAAAGCATTGAACGTCATGTACCATACAAAATGCCAAGAACCACTAAATTCCCATTATGGTACTCTAAGGCTCTAATTAAGGTTATAAAAGAGAAAACTAAATACCAAAAAAAATGGAAAAACTATAACAACATTGCTGACAAACATACTTTCAACCTGTTACGATCTCGTCAAAAGCGTTTGAACAAAGAAGATTTTTATAACTATATACGCAACACAGAAACAAATATAATTAATGCTCCAAAATGCTTCTGGACGTATGTTAAAAGCAAAAGAAAAAATAATTCTATCCCAAAATCAATGCGTTATGGCGGTGATATAATTGAAGAGGGTATTAATATATGTGAAAAGTTCTCCGAATACTTTCATTCTACATTTAACCATTATAATCAAATACATGTTCCAGACAATACTAGACTAGTAAGTGACTTACAGTGTATAAATGATGTTGATATTTGCGAAAATATAGTGAATAAATACCTTAGTAAACTTGACGTCAGTAAAGGTGCTGGAAGTGATAAAATACCTACCATCTTTGCCAAAAATTGCGCCAAATCTTTAGCTTTGCCACTAACAATATTGTTTAATTGGTCTATTCGTGATGGAATATTCCCCAAACGATGGAAAGAAGCTTTAATAATTCCCATATACAAATCAGGGTGTAGAAATGAAATAAATAACTACAGGCCTATATCAATACTTTCAGTATTCAGTAAAATGTTTGAATCCATCGTTTACGATCAGGTTTATCCAGCGATTAAACAATACTTAAACGTCAATCAACATGGTTTCGTTCGTGGAAGATCTGTTCTAACTAATTTAGTGCACTTTACTGACTTTGTTCATTATAATATGGACAAAAGAACACAGGTTGACGTTCTATACACGGATTTTTCGAAAGCATTCGACAAAGTTTGTCACTCAGTTCTTAAGGAAAAATTAAAACTAATTGGAATTCACGGTGATCTATATAGATGGTTTTGCTCTTATATAAATAAAAGACTTCAAGCCGTGGTTGTGAATGGGTTTGTATCTTTATATAAATGCGTCCCTTCTGGAGTTCCCCAGGGATCGATTTTAGGTCCACTTCTTTTTAATGTTTACATAAATGATATTTTTTACTGCTTTGAGTTTGCCTTTTTTTCCCTGTACGCCGATGATATGAAAATTTTTACAAAAATTGAATCCTTAAAAGATATTAACAATCTTCAAAAAGACCTAGATAGGGTCGTTAAATACTGCGATCATAACAAACTTTATTTAAATGTCTCCAAGTGCTACAAAGTGTCTTTTACTAGAAATAAAATTTTAAAACCATCCTTTTACAGTATTAATGGATGCACAATTACCGAAGTTGATTGTATTCGTGATCTTGGTGTATATTTGGATAAAAAATTGTCTTATGAGAAACATATAGAGAAGATGGTCAGCAAAGCTTACAAAACATTAGGCTTTATAATAAGAGTATGTAAACCATTTAACTATCCACAAACACTAAAAATATTATATTTTGCACATGTCCGCAGTATTCTTGAATATTGCTCTACAGTCTGGTCTCCTCAATACTCCAAATACATTTCAAGAATTGAAAGGATTCAAAAAATTTTTATGAAGCATCTAAACTATCGACAAAATCAACATTTTAATAACTATGAAGAAGCTGTACTATATCACAATATTGAAACCTTACAATCCAGAAGAACTATATCTGATACCGTCTTCCTTTACAAAATAGTAAATAACAAATTAGATTGTCCCCAACTTCTTGAGAAAATTAAAATTCGTATCCCTCAGCGCACAACTCGGCTGCAGCAATTGTTTCATGTTGGAAGATCAAGCACAAATAACAACAAGAATGCACCTTTTCCCAGAATCTTAAATAGTTATAACAAACATTTTTTTGAAATTGATATATATTTTCTAACTTTAATTAACTATAAGAAAAATGCCAAGGCTATAATTGCAGATAATAATCATTTAACTTAATCAGTACTATCTATTTAACATTTTTAATTTGTTATATACTTGTACATTTGTATTTATGTCTAAGAGGAAAAGCTGATCTGAAGCTACTCCGTGGGGATCCGTAAAATGTTTTTTTTTTAAATTATTTAAAAATTATAATAATAAATTAAATTTTGTACTTTTAGTTATTATTAATTTTTTTATTTTTTGCAAGTGATATGATACGGAGTGGCTTAATACAGGTACGCTTTTTTTTTCATTTTTTACATTCTATTTAGTTTTTATATAGAAAACTATAATTGGCCTAAAATTTTGGTTTATTTGTATATACTGTATTTTTTGTTGTAATGGCTGTTGTTTTCTTTAAATAAATAAATAAAATAAATAAAATAAAAAAATAAACTAGAGCACCCTGAAAAATCTGAAAAAGCGAATAAATTTATGGATACAGGACATATTTTCTAGTGTTTTCACACTAGAATATTTCTTAGTCTCTAGACTAGTACCTGGAGCGTAAGACTGATCATCCTTCACGTAGCAAAAAAATATTAAGATACGCTGCAATTAGTGTACAATTTCAGTGCCCTATGTACCATTAGGTGCAGAAATGGAATGACGATGAATCCCTCGAGGGCGCTTTACAAAGTAATTCATAAAAAAATATTTTTTTGAACAATGGATAACCTATAAAGCGCATCTAAGATCTTATCTAAGATCTTATTTATTAGCCAAGGCCCTTGGAACAAATACATTAAGGCCGTATCCGAAACGTCGGAACGGATCCAACTTATACGAGATCACCCAAAAAATATACATATTGAGGTATTATTTGCTTTAACTCTTGTGTGGCTGTGATGTCACACTAGTTGACATAGGACACTAGACTTGATATATTTCTCTTATTTTTTTAAATGATGAATTCGTATTTTTTGTGATTTTCACACCCGATTTGGAAAGTGAAATTTTTAAAACTATGCTAAAGGCAAAAATATTTATCCTTGCCACGCGAAGAATGAATGTCCGCTAATTCAGCAACACATCGGTACAGATACCTTATACAAGAGAGAGTACGAAGAGAGAAGTCATAACAAAGAAGACAGAGACGCTGTTTTGCAGTGAGGGTTGTCTAAAACAGATTCAGTCTTCAGTCGGTTGATGACAGTGATGGGGTACGCACGCGCGTAACATGAGTGGCGTTTTTGTGATTTTTTAAATAAATTTTGCTATTTTTTCGCATACATTATGGAAAAGGTTAAATAATATGTTTCCATGTTTTTTTTTTTTTCAATTGTCTGAACTTTAGAATATTCTGTGTTTTATTTTATTTGTTTAACATTTTGTACATAATGTTATTTGTACATTGGCGGGCTTATTGCCAAATGGCAATTTCTTCCAACCAACCGATAAAATAAAAGTTTTATTTTTATAATTCAAGTTACAGAACATATTTAATTTTAAAAAAAGATTAAAAAGCTAAAGATATATAAAAATATAAATAAACGTATATGTTTATAAATTACCTTAAATCAAATCTATTACTCAATGGGAAAAGATAAAAAGGAAAGGAAAGATTAAGGAAGAGAAAGGAGATGTTTCTTCAGACGTGATTTAAACAGAGATAATGTAGTAACATCTTTGATGGTGGATGGGAGATGATTCCACAGTCGAGCCGCATGGACACCAAATGAGTTAGAGAAGAAAGAGGAATTGTCGATGGGTATTATGAGAGTGCCTTGAGAATTAGAACGAAAAGGTAAACCATGAACTGATAACAGTTGAAATTTTTCACGCAGGTATATAGGAGCGTTAGGACTATGAAGTACATTGAACAGAAGTGAGATGGAGTGATAGTCTCTCCGCTGTCAAATTTTGAGCCATTTCAGTTGCCTACGATAATCAGAAATGTGGTCATATTTCCTAAGACCTAAAATAGACTATTGGTAACATGATGTTACATCACCGCGCGCAAAGGGATTATTTACCACAGACTTTTAAGAGTTAAAAAAACAGAAATAAGTAAATATTAAAGAAAAAAAGTTGATGTAAAGTAGATGTTTGTTTAATAATTTTTTTGGGTAAGTTCAAACTCATTTAAGTCCCTATTTTGATACATTAATTCGAAAGTTTCCTTGTTAGAACGCAAAAAGCGTCGCTTTCATTTATTTTATTTTTTATCCATTCTCATCTCACCTAACCCCCTTCCCTTAAACCAATTCGAGAAAATAATCGGGATATGGATAATAGCACACACCCCGTTCTTTGGCATGAGAAAAAAGAGCAAGAACCAATAAAATCAGAGGCCAGTAAGTAAAACCCGGGTTAAAATATCCACGTATTTCCGCCACTTCGAATAATTGCGGTCGAGTCGGTTTTCCCCTTTCTAGGGTGAAGCTTGTTTTTTGTCGCGCTTAGGACGCCAGGCGCCAATATGGCGGGTTAATCTCGTACCTGATGACGTAACAATTTATACGTATTATTTCTGAAATTCTGTTTCTTCTGATAAAAGCTAAGAGGAGACTAGTAGGCATTTTCCACTTTAGCGATGATTCCTCGCTAAAACTACCCCCTTGGCACGTTTTAAGACACAACATTACCTTTATTATATTATTGTTTAAACCACAAACCGATAGCAATAAACAGTTCGATGCGATATCAACTACTACTACCATCACGCTATTTCCCGTAGGGGTAGGCAGAGAGAATGGACCGCCACACACGTCTATCCTGGCATACATCTTTCCATACATGCCCTTCGGTCCTGTCTGCTTTTGACATGACCAGACTTAAGATTTTGGATTATCTGATCATGCCACGTCTTCCTTGGTCGTCCTCGTCTCACGTTACCGTTCATTTTCGCCATTTATACTTGTTTCACCATTCTTTCATCGTCCATTTGTTCTACGTGACCGAACCATCTCAGAGACCCTTTTTTAATTGTATCAATTAAATTTGACTCAGATTTACACTCTCGCCTGATTTCATCATTCGTAACCCTGTCAAACATTGATTTCTCACACATTCGTCTAAGAGATCGCATTTCAACCACGTTCACTCGGCTTTCATCCTTCCTTTGCCAGTTTCACTTCTATGCATAAGTGCTGGGACTAAAACTCCGTTGTGCACTGCCAGTTTAGCTTCGATTGACATATTTTTATTAGCAATTACTGTGCTTAGTGCTCCGTTCATTTTGCTGCCCGCATTTTGACGATCTAACTAAATTCAGAATCATCATCATCACCATCACACCCCTATGGTGCATAGGATATTGTATTAGTACATCAAATGCAGCGTTCCGTAGTCCAGGAATATTATACAATAGAATGAAAGTAAATTTCTTCACATACCCGAAACTGATCAAAAAACTTTGGGTCTTCCTGTCGGTTTTACTCACACAAAAAAGTCATATTTGAACGATCAACTTTTAAAAAAGCTATTTTAGTTTTACTTAACTGTACTTCTTTCACTGCTTTCATTGTGTGCAAATTATATAATTATACTAGCGTACCCGACACGTTTTCCTTCCCGAACGTTTACTTGCCTGCTATAAGCTTGAAAAAAGACTTTTTATTGATAAATAGATACCTAGGTAACTTGTTTATAGTTGAATTCCAAAACATAAAATAATTCATTTTCAAATATATAATTATTTTTGCATATGTCAAACTTCGCTCTTCTCACCAACGGGGGTGCACTTTATTCATGAATGCGATCTTCGAAAATGTATCGAATGTCAGTTAATATTATTTTTTACCAAAAAATCAGTAAATAATCAGGATCCATAAAAAGCGAATGTTGTTTGTAAACATTCAAAAACAAACTTTTTTAAAACACAAAAAACAACATACTTTTTTTTTGTATATGCATTCTCGTCGAATGCAACCCTGGTAGGTCGATGAAAATAAAAAATTTAATATTTACGAACTTGCGCAGCACAAAGATCTTCATTTCACTGAAAACTGCACGTAAATCGGTTAAGCCGTTTAGGAGAAATTCAGTGACATCACATAAACAGAAGAATTATATGCATTCGTTTCATACATATTGTCATTCATCATGATAGCAAAAACTGTATTTACTTGTCCCTCAAATTTAATTCGGAATTTCAGTCGTATCAAATATTTCGGTATAATTATAAATAGTGAAGTATTTTTTAAATCTCGTAATAATTAAGAAAGTTTGTCTATGGATTTATGAGAAAAAAAACAAATCGACCTTTTGTCTATGATTTATGTCTGTAGAAATTGCCACCGCGCTTGTTTGTAATTTCTGAAGTTTTTCAAAGTTTAATATTCAAATTTTGAACTAATTTATATTCTAAATTTGTTGCAACGGAGAGGAAAAATATTTTTGATAAGAGAATATGAAAATTTAAGCATTTATAGGGCTTATGACCTGTCATTGGCTGGTTTATGTGGCCACTTTACATTTACATACTGTTTAACATTTACCAATCTGCCTATATTTTTACATCTTTACTCTCCCTCAATTCTTCCATCTGTTGATGTTTGTGAAGTTAAAGAGCTGAAGCCTTTATTGATGTGGGTGAGATTCATCTGAATGAATTATTTCACCTACATACTTAGGCATTACTTGAAATTATTTTTAAATGTTTATATTTCTTCTTGGACCAGGTGGATTCATTAACAATGTCTGTATATTCATTCAATTTTATTTGTTTTCTTTTCTAATTGTCTCCATCTCTATTGTAATCTGTTAGTATTAACAGCTCCATAAGAGGTTGAATCCAGTTATTTTCTAGTAAAAAAATGACAAACCCAAAACATTGTTCAATATTCAATTAACAAAATCGATAGAAATTAAATGAACCGAATCAAGAGAGTCAAATACATTTTATTGTGGAATTAATTTAATTGGCTATAAAATTTTGACTGGGTCATTTTTTAAAAGCTAATTGATTTCTTAATGGTATAAGATGCATGTACCTTCATACCGTTTCAGACTGTACTGATTTTTATAATTGACTGATTTTGACTGACCCTGTTTTAATTTTAAAGTCTCTGTACCATCACACTCTTCCACTAAATCAAAATAAAAAAGTAAATTATTTGCTTTGTTAACATGATTTTATTTCTCGATTTTATTTACACTAAATATTTTTCTTTTTCGTTTATTTTTCTTCTTTTTGTGAAATGTGTCACATTAAATTATGTATGAATGCACTTAATTGTTAAATTATTTTCTATTTACTTTTTCATACTTTCTAAATATTTGTTAATAACTGTTGGTTTAATCGTTATTATCAGCTTAAATTTAAATTCTGTATTTTTATTTATTTTTCCGAAATATTGACACAATAATCTTAAAATTAAAGTCCTGTTTAATTGAAAGCATACAACTCGTCAGCAGGTTCTTTTAATATGCTTTGGTTTTTTCTTACTTAGCCTACATTTTATAATAATTTTATTTGAAAAACATTACATGTACCACATTTTACATTTTATTATATTATTACGAATGAAAACTATCATTATTACAAACAACATTTTTCCACTAACCATAATTTTAGCGTAAGTCGCACTCCTGTATTGGCTCTTTATTTTTAATATTGTTTGGTGACATGTTACATATTTTAGGTAAACTCTATTGCAGTGCCCTTTTGCCATATTGTTGATGTTACATCGGGTGCCCATTTGCCACCCCTGCTTTTCAATTTGTTTATTAATGATGTTGCTAAATCGTTCTCTAACTCTCACTCTTGGCTATTCGCGGACGACAACAAAATTCTCAAAATAGTTCAAACCTAACAAGACTGTTTTTTTCTTCAATACATTAACTATTTTATCCAATGCAATGGTGTAAAGTCAAAAGATTAAAACTAAATATTAAAAAATGCAAAATAAAGTGATTTTAAAGAACAAAAAAAAACCGATTTTCTTTGAGTACCTAATAAAAAACGCCAAAATTGATGTAGTTTAGTCCATCAGAGATTTAAGAGTTGTTTTAGACTTTAAACTGACAAACAACTAGATTAAGGATAATATAGTAAATAAACCACCGAAACGACTTGGCTTCATTAACAGAATATCCTCTAATTTTACTAAAGTTCGTACTATCAAAACTCTTTATTGCTCAACTGTTCGCTTTCTTCTAGAATATGCCTCTGTGGTCTGGTCTCCATTCATGTGAATCGCGTAAATCACATTGAATCAGTCCAACATTCTTGTTTTGAAAAGTAGCGTAGATGCTTGGACTAGAGAGAGGTAATTATTTTTATGCTGATATAGAGTAAATGTTAAATATTTGTAGTCTACAAAAACGTAGAACTAATATTGACTCTATATATATATATGTTCGGCATGTTAAATGATATAATCGATGTTCTAAAATTACTGGTACAAGTACAATTCCATATTCCGACTCGTAGGTTGAGAAACAATGAAGTACTGTTCATTGATCATCATATTACAAATTATGGCCCTAATTCCCAATGACCCATCTTTATCGCATTGTTAACACAAGACAAGATCTGGACTTTTTCGGTTTAAGTTTACAACTATTTAAACGAGCACCAAGTAAATAGTCCAGATCTTGTCTTGAATGTTTTTTACTATTCTCATATTGTAATATGAACACCCTGTAAATTGTATAAATGAACAATGTCCGTTTATAAGTAAATAAATAAATATTTATTTATTAAAATATCTAGGAAAAGCTAGCCCATCCATACTGATCAACTTATTTTACTTATAACGTAACTTTACTCACCTGTTTGTATATTTAATATTGTATTTTTATCCCAACATGCAAACAGCACTAAGTAATGTTTATTTGGATAAAAAAAATATATGGCAGGTTCGAAAACAACTTACGTATTTTGTAATAGATACGTAGGGGTCCCTAAGAACGTTCCCATTTTTTTTTTGCTTAAGTTGACAGTCGACATTCTATATAAAAGTAGATTGACAGGTGGCTTCTAGCGGCTTTGTGTGTTTTTGAGCGAATTCCTATAGATCTTTCTTCGAAGCGAGTGAATAAACATTATATTGTAAGATAATAAACACAATGCGTCCCATGAATTTCGACGAATTATTATCAGTTTGAGATCCATTGTTAATTTAAATGGACGTTTCATAATTTCTCAAGTTCAAAAAAATATTTACATTTTAAATAAATCATTAAGCAGTCTGTTACTTTTTGTGCAGTGAGTATTTTGTTTTCAAATTGATTTATCCTATTTTGATCAGATGAGACAATTATTTTAAATATCTCAACATACGTAAGTTCATTTACAAAAATTAAAAGAAATTGAACAAAAATTGAGGTTTAAATATAGGTAGAATAATGAATGTTTCGACAATTTTAAGAAAGGCTTTTTTATATTATTTAAGAAACATACAGACAGACGCATTCTGTAAGAAAAAAAAAATTCAAAAATAAATGCATTTTGCAAATAAATCATATTTTCGTAATTTCAGCATATGTTGATTTGGTTTTTCTTTTATTTTGTTTTCTTATCGGTTCTTTTATTTTTATTTTCTTTCCTTTTCTTGGTCATGTCATATCATATACATATATGTGCTATAAACTTTTTAATAATTAAAAAAGGAATGGCCCACGCTAAGACGTAGCCGTAGTCTTTGTGGGCATTTTTTCCAATTCCTGTTATACCTCAATTTTAAAATGTATTTTTCAAAAGTGTATGTTTGTAATTATATTTCTTTGTAAATAATATGTGTATGGGAAAAAAAACAAAAAAATATAAATATACAGTATAACTTTTGTTCCCCAATCTGTTTCGTAAAATGACAATTTCGGATCAAACTTTCCATTTTCTTATTTTTGAAAATGGGTTAACATTATTCATTATATTTCACTATCCATAAAAATAATCACCTGTATCTTCTTAGTCGGCCTCGTGGTGTAATGGTCAGCGCGTAAGCCTGCCATGCAAGAGGTCTCGGATTCGATTTCCGACATGGTTGATATGAAATATTTATTTTAAAGGGTGTTTTCCCACTAGAATATTTCATAATCCTTGGACTGGTACCTGAAACGTAAAACTGATCATCCCTTCAAAAAGATGTCAATTTTAAATCGTCAACTTCGTACTTATCTCCGTTGAAATACGAAAAATTGCGGTAAAACCATAGTACTTTTTAAATTGAAAATTAGAATTTTCTTGGGATTCGCTAAAATTTGGAGATGTTTAAGTTAATTCCGCTTGAATTGCGGAATGTTATATAAAATAATTCTCCCTTAAATGTTCATTTTATTTGAAGTAGCCGAAAATTAATTCTACGTATTTTTTAAGAAATTTGTCAGAAGCCATTTGCTAAAGCTCTAGAAGTTGCCTCCAGAAAAGATCATTATTAAAGATTTCAGGGAATTTACTGTCCTTGATAAAATTCATTTAATTCATTATACAAACTTTAAACATAGAATTTGTGTATCTGGGAAGTGTGTTAAATAGGGATGGAAATGCAGGGAAAAATACTGAAAGGAGAGTGAGTCCCGGAAACAGGGTGAACGGTGCGCTTAAACCAAACTTGGCTAATAAATCGCACTCCCAGAAGTACACTGTTGCAAGCCTGAATTTGGCTGTGTTGAGTTATAAGTGCAGCTTAATCAAATCTTCCTTTGGAGAACAGTGACATATTTTTATTTTTTTTAGTGAGATATACCAAAAACCTCAGTTGTAATCTTTAAAATCAATTGAATAAAATATTATGTATGACAATGGTGTAGCTTTGATGCAACAGCTGCTAGAGTACTGTACTCCTATTTGGTCACATGACTATAATGTTTGTATTAATATATTATTAATATTTAATCAAACAATTTTTATATCCTGTCAACAGTAATTATAATAATACTAATAATGATAATAAATGGAGAAGAATTTTTTATGTAAATACAATATCCAAAAAAGTATCCAAACTATAAAAATAAAACTCTTATCTTATTGGTTGATTGTAAGAAATTGCCATTTGGTAATAAGCCCGCCAATGTACAATTAACACTATGTACAAATAGTAAAATAGATAAAAATAATAAAATTTAAAAAAATCAACAAAAGTTTTGTTCCACTGACCAATTTTATCTTTAATTGCGATTTTTAAAATTAAAATTTAATAAATTTGAAATGGCCGCTTTTTACCACATAAGACCTTTTTAAATACGAAAAAGGAACACTTTTATTTTAATTTAGAATGGAACGCGGAGTAAAACTCCAGTGTCATTTATTCGTTGAATTCATTGACGGAATGAAAACGCGTAGCGACTTGTCGGTAGATCAAAATTCGCCATGTTGAGGAAGGTACAGATATTACCGATGAAGATAGCTTTTGTAATTGCGACCCATATACTCAAATTCTACTACTTGTTCAAGACATTTGTTGTTCACGCCTACTTAGATTTATAATATGAACGATAAAGACGTATTTCAAAGAAACCAAATCAATTTTTGTTTATTGATTTCGCGCTATTCATCAGACTGTTCGCTAAATAATTTTGATATAATACTGTAAAATTTATTTTCATCCCTCCGTTCCATAGTATCTCAATTATGTTAATTCTCAACAAGCTGTAACACCCCAAATTATATTTGGCTTTCTCGATAACTTATTCAGAATATCCGATAAAAGAATAAACCTCCTTTAGGGAGCGAGTTTGAGTTTTGTATAATTTTCAAATAATATTTAAACGAAGAACTCAGCACTGGATGGAAAAACAATTGATCATTTTTTACCTTCTTTGGGGTATTTTCGGAGAATACTTTTGGGAAACGTTAAAGATGAAACCGTAGTTAACCATTTTTAAAGTACAAAGTAGGTATATTTTATTTGTACGAATAAATTAGGAATAAAAAAATAAAAGATAAGGCTAAAGTACACATGAAGAAAACCATACGAATACCACATCAAAAAAAAGGAAACCTTTTGTGCTTGGTGTGGGATTAAAATTGCTCGGGTTGCGGACCCGTGGCAAATGTGGCGAACTCACGGATCGGAGGTCTGAGGTTCGAACCCCACTCATCATCAGTGGCGCTACAGCCTGTTGTGGGCCCTGGCCTCTTCCAGAATTTGTCTCCATTCGTCCCTGCACCCCGCGGCTCTTCTCCAGTTCGTCAGGCCAATTGCTCTTGTGTCACTTTCCACATTATCCAGCCATCTTAATTTTGGTCTACCTCTGCTTCGTCTGCCTTCCGGAGTGGTATAAATAATATTTTTTGGGGTGCGGTTATCATTCATTCTGTGCACATGCCCCAACCATTGTAATCTTCTTACTTTCTAATTGTGCAATGTTGTTTTCTTTGTACTTGAAGTTTTAAATAAATAAAATTATAAAATAATTTATTTACTTGTTTTAACGCCCATACATTTTTAAATACAAAAATGAGATATTCAATGTCCCTCCCCATTATGTACACAAGAATTGTTTATTTATTTTACGTAATGGGAAACGTTAATGTAAATATTTTTATTTAATTTAATGTAAAAGATATATATTTGGTTGTAATATTGTATTTTTATTTGTTATCTGAATAAATGAAAATAAAACAAATAAAAAATACAAAAAAGTCAAAAAAAGTCATAGGTAATAAAAATACAAAAGTAAAGTTAAAAATATATTAGTTTTATCATCACCATTACCTTATCTCACCGAATGGTGCATAGGGCACTGAATTAGTATACCAAACGCAGCGTTTGTTGAGGATTTTTATTACATAAAGGCAAGATGATTAGTTTTACTCTGAATTGTCCCTTACCGAGGGAAACATACTTATAGTTGCTAAAATTATGTTATAATTATGATAATTCAGCAGAATAGTAATAGATGCCATAGTTATGTTACAGTTATGTTAGTTATGCTGTATAATTATAGATGCAATAGTTATGTTAGTTATGCAGTATAGTTACAGATGTTGTAGTTGTGTTTCAATGAGGAACTTTAGCCCTACGGGAAATTGGATACAAAAAATGTTTTCTTACGCGGGGTAAAAATTAGAGCATTAAATTGTACCGCAAAGTTTCTTGAAAATGAACAGAAAAAATAATAAAAAATATTTAGATAAAACCGCACTACTCTTAATGACGTCACTGGTTCATGTGAATCGACCTATGATCTGAGAGCTATGGAAGATTTCCGGTCTGCTTGTCGCTCCTGGACCAATGGGAAGAACTGAATGAGAATAAGCGGAAACGAACCTCTGACGTCACACGCGGAGTTATTTCAGAAATTACAAAACTTTGAAAAATCGTAGCGCCGATAATACGATATGTAAATTTTTTTTTAAAAAAAGTTTTGACTTAGTTTAACAGTCTATTAACAAATAAAAAAATTGAAAAAAACCACTGAACTTCCTCATTATGTTAGTTATGCTGGATAACTATCGATGGTTTAGTTATGTTAGTTATGCAGTATAGTTACAGATTCTGTAGTTATGTTTGTTATGCAGCATAGTTATAGATGCTATAGTTATGTTACAATTATATTAGTTATGCTGGATAACTATCGATGCTATAGTTATGTTAGTTATGCAGTATAGTTATGTTATAGTAATGTTTATTATGCCTTATAGTTAAAGATACCACTAAATAACAGAAATTTTACACAACGGTATTTTTATTATATCCAAATGTTTGTAGACAGGCTGGATTTCCTCCCTAGGGAGTTATTTCGGTCTAAATTTGTTGCAACAGGGAGGTAATTTTTATAGCGCCATTTTGTGAGAAGTACAATAAATAAATATCCCACCACGTCTTCCAGCTACAGAGCGTATAGATAGTAAGATATGTAGCCCCTATTTACACATTTTTTTGGCTAACGATGAAGTTTAGTGTATTAATGAAATTTAAAAAATAAACAATTTAAGTCGATTTATTTATTTGACAATTGTAGTCTGCATTACTTCACGAGCTGTTAGATCCATCACGTAATGCAGACCATAAACATAAGTTAGAAAATAATTAATAGAAAGCAGATAGCTGCTAAACTGCCAATATGTACAGAAAAACAGATCCATATTATCCGCAGAAGCCGTATTCAGCAATCAATCGCCCTATTAATGGGTGAATTCTGACTTGCATCTGTACGACTTCTGGGTGTGTAAAACAGTGCATGAGATCTCGCTCTAGTATAATTATTGGAAACACGCAAACTGATCTCTTTCAGTATATTTGGATTGTATAAATATATATTTATATTTTTTTTAAATTAAATTATACATGATTTTTTTTTCTCTCGGGAGTTACAACAAACTCATTTTGGGACAAAATAATATTTGCACAAAGGATGGTAATAATAATAATATAGTAACAAGTAAAAATATGTACATAAAACTGAAATACAATAGAAAGCAAGTATATGATACAAAGAAATTACAACAATTCGTAATAAAAACTACTATTAAATATTTACATATTGTAAGAAAGAAAACTCCGAGGCAAAAGAAGAACTTAAAACTAAATTTTACTTTCTTCGTACTTCCTCAAGTAGTATTTTTTTAAATGAATACAGTCATTTTTTGGCGTTCTTTAGGACTCCGGTAGCCTTTTGTACTCACTACAAGCAATGTACAGCAGAGACCTTAAGACCATACCTTGTCGTGCGTGATCCAGGTACGTGAATATTTTGACTGTCGTGTATTATACTGGTGGATGTCACGATTGAAGGTATGGCCAATATTAGTGAGAGAATCTTTATTCACACCTTGAAGCACCGTTTTTGTAATCTCAAAATACGGTATGACCAAAAATTGGAGAATGTCAGTAAGTTTGCAAATGTCTTTGACGTGCGTTTCCATTGGTATACCGTATATGTTTCTTATAGCTCTATTTTGTATTACTTGTATTTCTGATACACACTTTTTTGTGGCAAATCCCCAGATGCACTACAAATATACCAAATGAGAGTGTATCATTGAATAGTCCACTGCACGGCGTAGTGAGATCGGAAGAACTCCCCTAAACCTATGCATCATACCAGTGATTGAAGAGATTTTAGATTTAACAAACTAACTAACTAACTAACCATCACGCCATTTCCCCGGAGGGGTAGGCAGAGAGGATAGAACGCCACACCACTCTGTCCTGGCACACTTCCTTTGCTTCCTTCACATTCATACATCTTCTCATGCACGCACGTCGATTATTCTGACTTTTCACATGACCACTTTCAAGAATTTGTTGTACTTGATCATGCCATGTCTTTCTCGGCCTTCCTTGACTTCTACAACCAGACACATTCGCATCATAAATCTTTTTAGCCGTTCTTTCATCATTCATTCGCTCCACATGACCGAACCATCGCAAAAGACCTTTCTTAATTTTGTCGATAATGCTTAACTCAGCCTTGCATTCTGCTCTAATTTCGACATTAGGGCACCTATCACACATTGTTTTTCCGCACATTTTTTAGATTTAACATAGTCAAAATGGTGAATCCATGAGAGCTGTGAATCTATGTAGATTCTCAAATATTTTGTCACGTCAGTCTTTATAAAATAATCATTTCCAAGGGCGATATTGAGATAAATATCTCGTTTTTTACCAAATGTAATGTAGTTAGATGTTTTAATGTTGAGACTGAGCTTGTTGATATGAAGCTAAACTACTCCCAAAAATATATACCAATATACTTCCAGAAATCATCTTTTAAAAATGTTTCCCATTCCTATTGTTACCTATTCTTCTATCCTTTCTCTAAAATGTCGTTCATCTCTGTTGTAATGCTTTAACATTACATTTAATATTTTATGATGAATTCGTGAGACGAGCTATAATCCAATAAACATGTTTCACGATCCCTCTGGTCTGTAATAAAAATGATACCAATAAATGGGTCGTTCAAACAATAATATATTTTTATCTGATAATTTTATCAGGTACGGGGTATGGGATTCGAAGATAAGATAAGAATTGCGATATCGCTGCAAAAAGACGGAATCAGGACTTTTACGAGAGCGGGAAAATATTACGATCGGTAAACGAAAGGGAGGCAAAGTGTACCAAGGGCGGTAAAATATACCAAAAGCGGTAAAACCCGCCTTGGTACATAGCGCGGGCGGTAAAAGCTTTCCCATATA
>NW_028279419.1:0-92021 GCF_059751315.1 Micrasema longulum | reverse complement strand
GGGATAGATGATTTGTGTTTTACTAAAATGTATAAAGGTTTGTAAGATCTCTTATCTGGGTCATAAGATCCTCAAACTTATACTTATAGGCAAGATTAAGGGGCAACGTGGAAGAAGGCAAACGTCTTGGTTGCGCAACATAAGACTCTGGACCGGAATGAGATGTGTGGAAGAGTTGTTCTGGGCAGCGCAAAACAGAGAGGTCTTTTTAGAAGTGATTGTCAACGTCGGGGACACCTGATATGGCACAGGAAGAAGAAGATAGCAACATAAATTAAAAATCATAAATACGCCGGTCATATAACTAGCGCGCACTCCCGCTTACTGCCAATAACCGACTGATACAGAATCGTCTCAATCTTTCTTTTTATTGGCAATATTTTCATGCTCTTTCTTCTGCAGTAAAACAGATTTATTGTGATATTGGCATCACTTTCATTCCTATAAAATTATTCTTCGCATAGTGAGGATAAATGTTTGCACAAATTTTACTTTCCAAATCTGATGTGAAAATGTTTATTTGAAGATTGCAAAAAACACAAATTCATTTCTTAAACAAATAAGAATGCTATATCAAGTCTTGTATCCTATCTAGGCTCGTGATACTCCACACCCGCACAAGAGTTGAGGGTTTGTGCAGTGGACTGTAATAATCGCTTACAGATTTATTCAATCTTGTTTCGAAACAATCGCGTTCGCCTATCAACAGGTGACATGTGTACACGTGATTTGAATATGCTTGTCTTCTGACGTAAAACAAAATGGCAACATTATAATAAACTTAAACGTATTCAAACTCACTCCCTCTTTTAGCTGCACCTACGTCATGCTCCGGTCCCAATGAGGTTCTGAGCAAATGCAAAAACCCCTGCCCCAAGACTTGCAGCCAGATTACATCAGGAATTCCTGGTCCGGATTGCGTAATGCCGAACCCTTGCAAACCAGGATGCAACTGCATTACCGGATATGTCAGGGACAGTAGCAATATCTGCGTAAAGGAAAGTGACTGCCGTAAGTAGATACATCATTTTAGACAATGAAGATATATTAAAATGATGTCATATTTCGCATGCTCGCAGAACGTCTTTTAATATAATTTTGCGTACTCGATTTAAGAGTTCAAAGCGATTTTCCGTAGGTAATTTTGATTTGAGTAAATACAGGAAAACTTCGAGTGTCCGTTAGAGCCGAAAGTCCGTTATACACGGTTTTTCAGGGCCAGACCGCGAAATTTCAGAGGAGTATTCCTCATGGTAAGCTTTAAAAAAATCCTTGTAAAATTTTTCCAAAAAGTCAGTAAAAAAAAAGAAAAATTGCATTCTCAAAATGTAGTAAATCCTTAATTTCTCGGACAAGCAATCCCTCCACAAACCTCTATCTCTCTCCTACCCAGCCGCTTCCCCTGTTTGCGTCTGGTGCGTATCGCTTCGTTGGTCAAGTACGTTTTTATCGCATTTTTTATCGGGGAGGGGTAGGGGTTTGCGGAAAAAAATTTGTTGCCTGCCCCCGAAAACCCGTATATGATTTTCTGTTTTTTTTTCTTTTATATATATTTTTATTATAAACCTTATTATGTTTAAAATTTGATTTACTTTTTATATTAATTTTTAAAGTTCTCGTATACTTTTTATTTCAAACTTTTGTTTTATTTAAACTTTTTTTTTTTTATTTTAAATATTATGTTATATAATTTTTAGGCTTGATTATTGTTCCTTAGTTTTGAGTGCAAATATGTAGTTAATAAAAAAAATAAAAAAAAATAAAATAAAAAAAAACACAAAGAAAATTCTATTTATTGTCTTCGGACACTCGTCGTGAAGTGACGTTGCTGTTTAATATCGACACACATGCTTTCGGTAATCCTGCTTTGAAAAAGAAATCAAGTTTTGTTTGCATCTTGAAGTTTGCTGTTTTTTCATAATCAACTCTCCAAAATTACTAAAGTGCGTATAATATAGTCAACCTACACGTAATTGTATCAGCGAATTCCCTAATATACTATCGCTCCGGCTAGGTGCAGTCTACGAGCATTATGTCTCAAATTCCTAGAATTTGAGCTAGATGTATGACATGATTATCATAGCCGCTAAAAATTGATTACATGCGGCGACACTTGTATATAAGCATTTTACATTTGACCGGATTTTTCGTTCGTTGTATCCGAAGTTTGTTAAATAAAGGTCCTATATAGAGATTTAACTGAACTGTGTTTTAGAATTTGAGTAACAAATCGTACATACCAGTACCAGTGGTTATCTTCAAAGTCTGGCAAATGTTTGTCATAAGTAAAGAAAACATTTTAGTTATTAACCAAGCTGTTTTTAAATTTGTTGCAACTGGTTGAGAAAGCTGTGCCGTCTATTCTGCTCTCTTAGAGACATTCTGGATATTGACACTCTCAGAAGTGTGTACTTTGCTCTGTTTCAATCCACGCAACCTATGGAATACCTGGCTGGGGGGGTTGTGCTGCATCCATTTTAAAGCCTCTCATAATTTCACAGAAATTATATTCCGGCGCCCTCCAACATACCCGTCAGAACAGTTGTTCTAATACATGAAGGTGCTGGATATGAGACAACTGTACCCAAAAGAAACGCTTACACACTTCTGGTCGGAGAGGCATCTCTCGTTTATAGCACTGAGAGTGTTCAATATTTTGGAAGAGCGTATTAAGCTCTCAAGGACAAAATTTATTTTCAAGAGAGTAGTAAAGGACTGGATTTTCCTTATTGGGAGGGATTTGAGTGGGAATCTCTTTGATGATTTTCCAAATGTTTAAGTTTACTGTTCACCATATTGATGTGCCATATATATATATATATAAATGTTTTTTTTTTTTAATATTTTTTATTTTTCTGATCCTATATTTGTGGTGATATACTCATGTGTCAGTGTTAACTAATTGCTAGTCCCATCTCAACACAGGTCTTTTAGTCCCTTGGAGTTGGGACTTATGTCTCAAATAATGTACAATAAACGTATGTATTTAAATAAATTTACAATTTATTTTTATTTATATTTACAGCTCCTAGCTGTCCAGGCCCTAATGAGATTTATGTCTCCTGCAAAAACCCTTGCCCTCTGACCTGCAAAACTGTCAAAGGTAATGAACCAGCTCCACAATGCTCACTCCCTGACCCTTGCCCAGGAGGGTGTAACTGTAAGGAAGGCTTCGTAAGGGGTGACGCTGGTGCTTGTATCAAAATTAGCGCGTGCCGTACGTATTTTTTATATATTATTTCTATACCGTATGATTTTAAGTTTTTTTTAATTTCAGGAAGAATATTGATCATGGTTAATGTATTGTTTATATTTAAATCAATAACATTGTCGTTAGACATTTTACTAAATTTTATTAAATATTTGTATTTAACCGAGTTTTCTATGTCTACCGGTTTCGAGATGTACCCGTCTCTTCATGAGGACATCATTGAAACCAACATGCAAAACCCACTGTTCACCTTCACCATAGTTGTTACACAAAAATATAAAACCAACATAACTTGCATTTTAATAAGCAACCCTTACATGCGCTGATTAGGTTATAAAAATATTTTATTGTGGGATAAATAGTTGATAAAAGAGGGTGAAATAATAGGAGGGGCGTGAGTTTACTAAGTAAAGAGTGACCATTAGAGTGGAACATCGTTTAATGGGCAATACTGAAAGGTTGTTTGATTATTGGTCAAAGGAACATTATTATTTAAAGTTTCCTAATGTGAAACATTTTCATATCATTTACATTTAACCATTTTTTACTATGTAAGATTTTAACTTTATCTTTATTTAAGTCGTGAATTGATCACGCGAATTGCGAATTCGAAGAAATTGTTATTGTGAAGACAATGTTCTTTAACACAAATATAAAAAAAGAATCTTGCTGTTCTTTCAATGCAAACTGAACGACAAGAAATTCAATTTCAAAAACCTGAATTATTTTATTTGACTATTTCTATCTTAATTATGAAGCATTAATTTACCAATATTGTTATTTGTTTAAAAAACTGGTTTGATATTATTTGGTAGAAATTCGGATACATTTGTGGATATTGTATTTACGTAAAGAATTCTTCTCCATTTGTTTTCATTATTTGTATTATTATAATTACTGCTGACAGGATATAATAATTGCTTGATCGATTCTTTCTTTAGTTTTCTATTAAAAATAATATTTACCAAATCAATATTATATCCATTATTAAAAGCAATTTTTTTTATTAAATTTAATTCATTTTCGAAGTTAGGTTTAGAAAGAAAAACATTTTTAAACAATGCAATATTGAATGGAATGCGGAATGTTTTTGAGAAGTAAGGTGTATGGATGAGTTATCAATAACAAAAATCAAATGGAATTCCATATTTTCCGAAAACCAACTTACAAGGATATGGTATTAGGAAAAATATTTTACATTAGAAAAGCTTTCAAAAATGATGTCCCTTTGATCAATTATGACGGTCTCTTCATACAATGTACGTGCTTGAGTGACAAAACGTCAAAATTGAATGCGGTTCGGGACGAATAAGGGGCGTGATCAATGCATTGAAGCATTTTCGAGGAAATAAAAAATTACGAATACAACAATATTTTTTTACTCCCAAGTATTTCATAATATGAATTAATTAGTATATTAATATTTATTATTTCATAATTGTTCAAAAAAGTTCGTGATATTTCCCTATTATGGCTCTTCCAGGCTAGCAACTGCCAAATTGTACTACCCATCAATTTCCAGTAGACCTATCAACAGCTTGCCCACCACATACCGCACAACGCATCTGAGGACATAAGTCTCCTTGGCGGTGCCCACATACACGGAAAATTTGCTCTTTGTCAAACGAGAAAAGCTGCCTGAAGGAGCTCTCTGAAATCTGGTAGTCTTAGCATCTTTGTGCTGAAAGAAAGTAATCCAGAAGTACATAATATGTACTTCATTGGATTGAGAAGAGAGGGAAGTAAATTCTTCACTGACTGGGATTAAATTGATGGCACATGACCAATTTGCCGAAGAATTAAAAATGAAACGAAACTTTTTAAAATACTTGAAATGCTTTTTGGAAGCCGCCAGATCTGTATATCCGACAGGACCTATAACAGGGCCACGGATAGTAGCGAGAAGCTCCATTCGGTAATCATAGAGAAGGGGAAAGGGACAAGACCACAGGATGTGTTCAGAAGATTGGTTAGGATATCCGCAGCAGCACAAAGGGGAGTCAATAATTTTAAAAACAAATCATTTTTGATTAAATTTACCACGAGCTGATAAAAACTGCGTAGTCCCAGTGATCGGGGATAACCCAAGAAGATTTTAAGCGTTGACGGATTGAAGGTAAAAAAATAAAGGTAACCCTCCCTGAAGGGGAAGATTACCACCGCGATTGCCAAGCATTAAGAAGAAGCATTTAAGAGAAGAGACCTATCAACAGCATCGTCACTATAAACAGCCTTTAAACGTCGATGAATCACAATAGGAGTCACTTTTTCAGCAGCTTACCCACCACATACGGCACACCGCATCTGAGGACATAAGTCTCCTTGGCGGTGCCCACATACACGGAAAATTTGCTCGTTGTCAAACGAGAAAAGCTGGCCGAAGGAGCTCTCTGTAATCTAGTAGCCCTAGCATCTTTGTGCTGAAAAAAAGTAATCCAGAAGTACATAATAATATGTACTTCATTGGTTTGAGAAAAGCGGGAAGTGAATTTTTCACTTTTTCAGCAATTAAAAATTCGATAACAGCACGCTGTTTAACTCACGTTGACATAGTACTAAAACACGTCCCCATACTTCTGCTTCTCAAAATATACTGAATGAACGCAACGCCTTCAAATCCGCGCATGCGTATATAAAAGGAATGTTACTTCCACATGCCACTTTGCACGTTTCTGAAGGTCATTTCGTTCGCGTTCGACAAATATGCGTGCATTAGTTTTAAGCCCATCCTAGCCACTTACAACTTCTTAAAAAAAATGTTTTAGTATACAACATAAATTATGTACGTAGTGTATGTGCAACTAAAATAATTTTATTTATTTATTTACAGCAAAATAATCTTCTGCGGATAATTCTTCACGAGGATAATAGAACGCCATCGAAGTGAAAACAGATAGTAAGTTGATTATTTTATTTTTATATTTAGTTATTACAACAGTGTTGCTGGACATGCGAAGAATACCTTGGTCAACCAGACGCACCAACGCCACGCCTCAATTCTTAAAGAACGGAAGCTGATGGATAGACTCTCGAAATGAAGATTGCCTGGTGAAGGTAAATAGAAGGAAGAAAAGAAGGAAGGAGGTCTCCCATGTGCTAGTTGGACCTGATAAAAACTGCAGCTTTCAGAAATTAGATAATTCAAAATACACGAAAACCTTGTATGTGTATTCCGCTGAGATCTCATCTTGTAGTCTTATGACCAGAAATGCGCCAATGACTCATTTAAAAACATTCATCTTATATCCAGTACCTTCATAAATAAGGAAGTTCAGTGTTAGAGGAAACTGGACATAAAAAAATAAATTCTTACTTGTGGTAATAATTCAAGCATTTAATTGAAAAAATGGTTTGAATACAAATTTACTACTTTAAAACGTAATAGGCTCTTGTGAACAGGTTTTTAAAATAACCTATAAATTTTAGCGCTGTTACATCACTGTGGCAACCGGCAACAGATTCCCGGTTCCCGGTAGCTATGTTCTTCGATGTTCAGAGTATTATGACGCTTAGCGGGCAGCTCAAATAATTTGTTTTTATAACTTTTCGGGGTTCAACTTTTAAATGCCAGACGCACTTACTTACCTGAACTTCTGACATTGCGGGTGGTGTAATTTCGATGTTTCGGGGTGGATTTTTTAAATTACAGAATTTAAAAAAATATATAACAAAACCGATATTACGATACACTAAAAAAAATGTTTTTTGCTTAAAAATATAGTCTACTAACATTTTTTTAACCCAATGAAATTCCTCATTGGAATATTGTCTCATATGTAGAACTGTTGATTTCCCAAATAAAATAAAATAAATAAATAAATAATAAATAAATAGACTTGCTCAAAAACCTGCACTACAATTTTTAATTCCATCTTTTGTTTGAAATATATTTCTCTAATTCATTTATTTGTTAATTTTGCAGAACTAGTGTAATTTCGTATTTTATTTAAACTTTCAAATAAATAGATAAATAGCTGCATCATTTAAAAATCTATTGCATTACTAATATGTTTTTTTTTGTCAATTTCAGAATATCTTTCTCTGTCCATCTTTGAAGGATGCCTTATTTTGTGTGAATGTATTTTCTGCTATAAAATAAATGTATATACCAAAATAACAAATTAATCCTTATTTATTTATTTACGAAATTACATATATAAGTACGTCCGGTCGAGGCGTGCTTCAATGATTACTGAAAAACCATTACCTTACTGTAAAAAAAGCATTTAATGTTATTTCAATAAGATAGTGAAAAATTCTTTTTTTAATAACAGAAGGGTTGCAAAAAATATTATTCGATGAAATTTCTTTAGAAAATAATTGGTAAAATTGTCTTTCCTTTCTTTTTGTTTTTATTTATCCTTCTTGGCTAATTAGTTAAGTCCGTGTCCGGGCAAAATTAAGAATCCAGTACTGTGTTCAAAATGTAATCGGAGATCTGGACGAATTTTGACGTGATGGGAATGATCTCGGGTTGAAATCCTTAACAAAAACATTTTCGACATTTACGGGGACTACTTGTAATTGGCTGGTTTATATGATCGCTGTAATAGTGTAACATTTATTATTCTGTCGTAATTAAACATTCATTTTTCTTAAAATATTCCATGTGGGGTGGACTCTCCTGGGTGAACAGAGTCCGAAACGATGACGTTCTCCGACGAATGAAAAAAGATAAAGAAGTAATGAAGACCATATTGTTAAATGGACATAAAATTTTGTAACTAAATTTGATACAAGTAAACACAATGGTCAGCGCGTTTGCCTACCATGCGAGAGGTGTCGGGCTCGATTTCCGACGTGATTGAAATGAAATATTTTTTAAAAAGGGTGTTTTTACACCAGAATATTTCATACAGTCTGGACTGGTAAATGAAACGTAAGACTGATCATCTTATCTTCATGTTACAAAAAATGATCAAGATAAGAAAGGGAATGATGATGATAATAAAACACAATTGCCTACCATTCGTGTTTGCAATATGGTCATGAGGAAGAATGACAATATTCGACAAAGTCCCTCCATGTAATTTGCCAAACTCAAAATTAAATGGACAATGAAAGTAGTATAGTTAATTTCAATTAAAATCGCGATTAACGAAATTTAAAAAAATATATAAATGAACTCGTAAGTAACTCGTTTATTGACAAAAAACATTGCCTATGAACGATATTCAAAAAAGTTTTTCGGGTATGTGGAGGGAGTGTTCAATTTGAATAACTCTCTAAGGGGTAGAATCCAGCCATGTCTACAAACATTGGACAGACATAAAATATTGTTGATTAACGTTTTAAATACTTTGTGAGTACATATTGCAACGAGAAAAAAGTAAACAAAGTTCTAATCAATTAATACAAATAATTTTCAAATCACCATTGACAAACAAGTGATAATTTTCCATTATTTTAATTACTCTTTGAACAAACCGATTCAATTTGGACAGCTGTTACTAGAAATTTACGTATTGTTTACCGAGAGTTTTAGTTGGAATTTTATGCAAACAATTTTTACTGTTTGCTGTAATATGAATGGCTTTTTGAGTAAAAAATCATGTTTACTTTTTCAAGCCTTCCAGAATATTGTGCTGACATGACGCAACACTAAATTTCTTTTTATTTTATGAAGGCCCCGCGGAAGGTAGAGGGTAAGCCTACTAAATGTGATACTGGAGACGTTTGCTTCTTGTCTCTTAGACTGCGATAAGGACAAATATTTCCATCTTGAAAGAGCTAGACGTAGTACTATCATCCATCTGTTTAAGCGTGTCGTCTAGTTTTTCGGACACATTGAGAACAGTCTTGATAAATTAATGGCCGTGCGAGGAGTCGAAGGAAGTAGAGGAAGAGGAAGATCCCTACTCGATGGACTGACCCAACCAAGGATGCCACAGAAATATCAGTGGTTGGAGCGATGCGGACGATAGCGGCGCGGCTGTGTCGAGAGGTGGAGGGCAACTATTTATAACGTGTTGAAGAAATATAGGAGGATAATCTAAAACAGGAATGACTACCCTCAGCAGTAAGAAAAACGACGTAGATAAAAATTATTTCCTAGTTATTGAATCATGAAATAATTCAACAATGTTTGATTATGTCCAAATGCTTGCAGACTGGCTGGATTTCCTCGCTAGGGTGTTGTTCATATTTAAATTTATTTCAACAGAGAGAGAAAACATTTTCGAGAAGGGAATATGGAAGTCTAGGCATTTACAAGGCTTATGACCTGTCATTGGCTGGTTTAAGTGGCCACTTTACACACTTTAAATTTTTTTTTAAAAATTCAATTATTTAAATTGCTCAAAATTCCAAATTGGAAAAATTTCACGTAAATTCAATATTAGAATAAAAAAACATTTAAGATGTCTCAACCATAATGACTTCACAGAATTCGCTCATCTTACATCCGAAAACCATAATTTAAATCAAGAAACAAATGCAAAAATTTCACGTATTAATAAAAATGATCTTCATTTAAACTTTAGACAATCTAGAAAGATTTGAAGTAAACCCAATAACCAAAATCCCATAATAAATAATCAATTAAATTGAAAAATAAAAATTAAATCCCGTTTCCCCATGCTACTTTTATTCTTCTGTTTTTTGGTTTCAATATTTTATAATACCTTTGAATAAATAAATAAATAAAAAAATAAAAATAGCGACGCGAGCTATTCTAAATTAGTTCAAATCCCGACGGTGAGAAAGTAACCTCAAAACCGGTCGACGCGCGACGTATAATTTAAAAACTATAGTGGTTCATACAAACTTATAAATCAGACTTGTCCTGCCCGAACGTTGGCAAAATACTTTTCACTGATACGTAGGTACCTAGGTACTTGTTTGTGATTGAATTCCAAAACATTGTTTTGTTCAAATATTGAATTCAAGTAGGTACCTAGGTACTTGTTTACGGTTGAATTCCAAAACATTAAATAAATTTTGTTTCAAATATGGCATTCTTTTTGCAAACGTCAAACTCCGGTCGACTCACCAACAAAGGGGTGTATTTTTGTAGGAATACGATTTTTAAAAATGTTTTGAATTTATTTTTGTTTTAGTGCTATCAAAAATTCAATAAAACGAAAAAAATGGGTAGAAATTATAAGGAATTTAAGGAAAGAATCTGATTGAGATCCACAAAAAACAAATGCTGTTTGTAAACATTCAAAAACAAAAAACTTTTTTATTCACAATTATTCCATTTTTTGCAAATGCATTCTCCTCGAATGCAACCCTGGTAGATCGATGAATAAAACATTTATGCTCCCAACTTCTTTTTCTATATTCGATTGAAGATTTTAATATCTACGAACGAGCACAGCGTAAGATCTATATTTCTCTGAAAACCGCACGTAAATCGGTTAAGCCGTTTAGGATGAGTACGGTGACATCACACGTACAGAGGAATTATATATTTAAAGAAAAGCGATTAACATTGATTCTTAAAGCTCGCTGGCTCAAAAAAATACGCGCGTGGCGGTTGTGGGTCAGATTAGACTTAGTTTTAAAAATCGCTTTTGAAGTGAGTGTGAGGATCTCAATATTATTTAATTATCAAATGGACTCTTATTCAATTAAATAACGTGTAGCAGAGTTTTGTTTTGATTTTTAATTTTTAATTTGAAAAATTGCATGGAAGATGGGATTGGAAAGAGGAGACTATTCATATTCTGATATGGAGAGGTTTTTAAGCATATCAAGTCTTGAAAAACGCAGATGCATTGCAGATATAATCTGCATGTATAAAATTATGAACTGTCTCATTGATGCCCCTGAAATTTTGCAAAAGATTCTTTTTAACGTTCCCACCCGTAGACTAAGAAATAATGAAATGCTTTTCCTCGGTCACTACAGGACCAATTATGGTGCACAGTCGCCTTTGCCCAGAATGATCAGGCGGGTGAACGATCATCAAGATCTTGATTATTATGGTGTAAGGATGTCTTTCTTTACAAATCAGCTAAAGAATCTGTATAGTTAGCCTATGCTTTTTACTTAATCTAAAAAATCTATCATCTGTCTTTGCTGCTTATTTCTGTTCCTTATATTTTTTTATTCCTTTGTAAAAATTTCTTTTAATTGTAATGTTTATAATGGACTTTGTCCGTAAATAAATAAATAAATAAATAAATAAATAATGCTTTTGTTTAATCATAATTAAAAACATTTGATCTCATCGAAATCCTGTTCTCCTTTTTAGCTTCTAGCCACTCGTAGATCTTACATATAATCGATCGGAAGATCGGTCCTTACTATTTAGCGTGCTTTTAAATCTACAGTTGATTTTTAGGTTCTCACCATTAAATAAAGTTTTTAGTTATTTTTAATTTAGCAATTTGATTATCTTAGTTGTTTTATTTTGGAAGGTTTCTCAGATTAAATGAGATATTTGTGAGCACCTGTTTTATGAATTATTTGATTATTATGATCACGTAGCCTTTTAGTTTTGAGTTTTACTTTCAAAGAGGCAAGATGCGTTTTATAGTGCTCGTCCTATTTATTACTACTGTAGTCTACGCTACTACCTGTGTAGGTGAGATACTTCTGTATTTTATATGAAAAGATCTCATAATGACGTTTTTTTTAAATGCGCAATGTTCAATAGTCCAATCTTTTCTCCAACCACACATTTGTATGAAACTTCATCGATTGTAGATGCATTACAGCCTTACACATACATAACCGGCTGAAAATTTAAGTTATTTTACAACTCAAAATCATCTTCCCCTTCTTCTTCCCTTAATGTAATGTTTCATAATAAATATTGTAATCTTGACATATGTAATAACTGCGAAAAAATGAAGTCTAAAAGGCGCATAAAATACCTGGGAGTAATCATAGACTGTCAACTTAAATGGACCAATCATCTTGAAATAATTGTTAATAAACTGAGATATTTAACCTATGTGTTCAAACGACTTAGTATTTACGCCCAGCTAAATACTATTAAAATGGTATATTATGCACTTCTAGAGTTATCGCTTTTCTATGGAATAATTGTATGGAGGGGAACTTACAACAACCATATTAAACCATTAGAAACTGATCAAAAATGTACATTAAAAATAATGCTTCACTAAAATCGCACTTTTCCCTCTTTCCAATTGTTCCAAGAAGCTAAACTTTTAGACATAAGACAAATATATTGTTTTCAATGTTTAAAATATACGTTCAAGAGCCAAAATTTGTTTACAAGTAATTCAAATAGATCAAGTCAAAGAAGGAATCGTGTGTTGGAAATACAACATTGTAAAACGAGGCTCGCACAGAGACATGCGTATTTTATAGGCCAAAATTAAAAAAAAAAAATTTTACTGATAATATTTCATTGATTCCAAACTTTCAAAATTTTCCTTCTTTTAAAAACACTAACTATCCTGGATTTAAACTAAAGATATGAACTCTTTTTTTCTATGATATATTTTGTTGCCCTTTAATAAAAATGAATATTTTTATGTTTTTTTTAATATTTTTTATTTCCTTTTTTAATTACTATAAAAAAATACCATATAACCTTTTTTAGAATATTTTATTTTCTCTTTCTTATGTTACACAAAAATATTATAACTGTCTATTTATTATAGGAGCAAAAATTCATTAACATTTTCTTGTCTACAAACAGGCCATGCCTTTGTGTAATTTTTTGTTTACTATTAATATGTATTTTATTGCCATGTAATTATCCATTATTTTTTAATACTCTGTTTTAACTCTTATGCGTGTTGTAAAAAAAAAAAACAAAATTTAAAAAAATATATTTAAAAAAAAAAAAACTGTGGTCTGTAGTTAATTTTTCAACTGTCTTATTATAATTTGTACCCACATAATATAAATAAATATACAAATACACACATATACAAACACGGAAGGTAAATACGTTTTTAAAAAATACGTTAAACGTTATCCAAGAGTGAGATAATTTTTTTACAAAGTGTAAATTAATACATAATTAAATCATTAAATAGGTACTTCAATAGAATTAGAACAAGTTACAGCAGTATAAATAAGAATCAAAGGAAATCAGAGTCACTGAAATAAAATATGGTAGCTAGTAAGATTAATTATTAAATAATACTAGCGGACCCGACAGACGTTGTCCTGCCCGAACGTTGGCAAAAGACTTTTCATTGATAAGAAGTACCTAGATACTTGTTTGTGATTAAATTCCAAAGCTGAAAATTGTCAATATTCAAAAAATATTGAATTTAAGTAGGTACTTGTTTATGGTTGAATTCCAAAACATAAAATATATATATTTTTTTAATATCGCATTCTTTTTGCAAACGTCAAACTCCGGTCGTCTCACCAACAAAGGGGTGTACTTATGTAGAAATACGATTTTTTAAAATGCAATAAATTTAATTTTATTTTAGTGTTACCAAAAATCCAACCAAAAGAAATAAAGGGGCAGAAATTATAAGGAATTTAAGGAAATAATCTGATTGAGATCCACAAAAAACAAATGCTGTTTGTAAAAATTCAAAAACAAACTTTTTTTATACGCAAAAAAACAATATGTTTCCATTTTATTACAAATGCATTCTCCTCGAATGCAAACCTGGTAGATCGATGAATAAAACATTTATGCTCCTAACTTCATTTTTACATATTCGATTGAAGATTTTAATATCTACGAACACGCACAGCGCAAAGATCTATATTGGTCTGAAAACATGAATCATAAAACTACTATTAATTATTAATTACATATTGCCATGTTATATTAAATAACTTATCTGCATTGTATTTCTTGACATGTAAAATTTTTTATTTTGTTTTTTTTTTTAAATTATTATTTTGTATATTGTTTTCATCATTTTATATATTGTTTTGGATATTTATAAATGTTTTGATTTATATATAGACGAGTCCAGACTTAACATTAAATAAATAAATAAAATTAAAAATATAGCTAAGGAAAGTACCTCAAATGCCAAATTTAAAAAATCGAATTATAAGCAGTATTGAAACATTACACTGATGTGAGCACGTGACCAATGGTAATGTCTTTCTTATGCAACATATTGTATTTTTTTTTGTGTCTCGTAAATAATACGTTTTTTTCCATTAAGTAATAAGTATTGACATAATGGGGAACATTTTTTCAGGAAGGTTTTTTTTTTTCGATATTCTAATTTGGCCGTTCAGATCCAAATTTAATTTCCGTGTACCGTGTATGCAATGCATATTTTGTCGATGTTTTAGTATTTAATCATCTTAGTAAATTGATGTTTGTTTGTTTCTACTATAGCATCAGATAAAGCTGTAGCTACTAAACCTCCAGTATCAAATCAACATCTAACCAAGGCTCCGAACAAGCCCACAACAAAAGTTCCAACCAAACCGCCAACAAAAGTTCCAACCAAACCACCAACAAAGGCTCCTCCCAAACCACCTACCAAAGCTCCTACTAAACCCCCAACTAAGCCCGTAGTCTGCAATGGAGATAAAAACGCGGAAGTAAAGCCTTGTGGAGATCCGTGCCCAACAACTTGTGAGAATAAAGATCAAGGACCTAGAGCATGTCCTGCAATTTGTATTGTAGACGGATGTGGTTGCAAAGCCGGCTTTGTTCAAGACAAAAATGGAAAATGCATTCTTCCTGAAAACTGCCGTAAGTATTTTAACGAAATCGTTTTTTAGATTAAAAAAAAACATTAATCATTTTCTTGTTCCTTCAAATGTTCTAATATTTTAAGACCAATCAATAAAACAAATGCAAATATAGTTATTGAAATTAAAATTGCAATTTTTTGCCTGAAAAATTTCTTGAATGTTAAAAGATTCTGCCATAAAATTAAAGGTAGTCAAATAGGTGCGAAGGTTTTCACGGTCCCTGATATCAATATGTTTCTTTTTTGGGTGATACCGTGTGTGTTGGAATTGTTCCGACGTTTCGGCTACCACTGCAGGAGCCATCTTCAGGGTAAACTGAGTGTCTTGTAGAAAAAAAATGTGTGTTTAATTACTTGTAATGTGTACCATGTCGCAGTTAGCAGTAGGCACATTTCTATTCATTTTTGTAGTATGTAGTGCTGGGAACCGTGTTGGGTTTAATTTAAGCCCGTCGTCTTTGTTTATGTTATTTGGGTGTCTATGTATTTCGATTTCCTCTTTTATTATTCGTGCACTGTAATTACTGGGTTTATGCAAAATTTTCCGGTGTCTATAAAGTGTTCCGCTATTGCAGATTTGTCAGGATGCCCAAGTTTACACGTTTTTTTGTGTTCGTCAATCCTTTTCTTTGCTGTGCGCCCTGTTTGTCCTATGTACACTTTATCACACCCTAGGCAACTTAGTTTATAAACAGCTTCCGTTTACAGGGGATTCCTGTCTTTTGGGCTCAATAAATGGTTCTTTATTTTTCCTACAGTCCCAAACGTTGTTCTAATATTATGTTTCTTCAGCACTTTGGCTATCCTGTCATGACATCCTGTACATTTGGTAGGTGTGCAGTTTCTCTGACAATATCTTCTTTCTTGTTCTTTTGTGTAGCTTGCGATTTAATAATGTTGTCAATTTGCTTCTTCTTATGTCTATTACGCTCCAACGCATCTGTAATTTTATTGACCTCTTCTCCCTTTTCGGAATCTTATTCGTGTCGCTCTTGTTAACAATGTATTTATTAATCCTCGTTTTTGGGCTGGATGATGATGCGAATCAGCGAGGTATGACAGTTAAGTATTTCAATCCTAAAATTTTCCATAGGTTTAAAGTACGTTGGAAACTTGTATGGCTCTCTTGTTGTCATTAGCTGGTTTGTATTATACAACTTGCCGGACACGTAAAGCAATTTAAATAAGCTGATGTAACTTTAATGAAATCCACAATCGCACATTTCGTCTGTCTATTAAGCTACACTGTACTGAATGGATCAACATTTTCAAAATTAGCTGATTTAACTATTACTACTACTTCGGTTTGACAGGCGTCGTGGCTCAGTTGGTTAAACAGCCAACTAAAAAACTCGCGACGCTGGTTTCTTTCCAGTTAGTTGCGTCTCAATTGATCTGGATGTAATTCTTATATAATATAGAATTAAGATTTAATAAATAGTATATATATTAATATGTTTTGTCCATGTTTATTTCATTCCATACAAAAATAAGGTTCTGCCGTTCATAATTAGATTGATGATCTTCAGATGGTTCCTACTTCAATCTGAATGAATCAAAGTAAAATGGCTTATTACAAAATATTTTTAAAAATCAATTACTGATTTCAAAAAGTTACCAGCAGATCAATCACAGATGTTGGTCAACGTCGGTTTAAAGTCTTTAAGCAATTTCACCAATCAAAGTGGAAGCGAACCGCGATATAAAGATTAGTTTATCGTGGTCTCATGGCCAAACGCCAAACGTAAAAATGTTAAAGTCGACCCGAGTAAAGTTTCAGATTGTTCGTTTGTCGATTTTTTTTGCATTTTACAAGATATCCTTTACTTAAAGTGTGACAATAATAAAAAATAGATATACTAATTCCCGATCTATAAATTAAAGTAGATGTTCCATTGGAATCGGTAACGATTAACAATCGCAGTGAGAAAAAAATATCGGATCAATTATTACCGACAGTAGCACTTATTGTGAACTCTTGTATGGCAGTCATGTCACAGACTCGATATGTTTCTCTTATTTTTTTTAATGACGAACTCATATTTTTTGTAATCTTCAAATAGACATTTTTGCACCGGATTTGGAAAATGAAATTTGTATAACAATGCTAATTGTTAATACAAAAAATATTTATCCTTGCTACGCGAAGGCTGAGTGTCCGCTAATTCGACATCACATGTATAAGAGACAACATGAAAATATAACTCATAACAAGAAAGACAGAGACGCTGTTCTGTGGCAGGTGTTGTGTAAAACAGATTCAGTTGGTTGATGACATTGATGTGAGATGCACGCGCGTAATATGAACGGCGTATTTATGATTTTTCATTTGCTGTAACAGGGCTAAATTATATGTTTATTTGCATAAATTATGAAAATTGAATTATTAAACGGGATGTTTCAATGTTTTTTTAATTATTTTTAAATGTCTGAACTTAAGATTATTTCGTCTTTTACTAGTGGTAACACGATGTTACATCACCGCGCGCGAAATGATTATTTACCACAGTCTTTTAAGAGTTGAACTCCAGGCTGTATTTTTACTAACCACTTTAATGTGATAATTTATATGACTCTTTTTTAGCACCAAATCCCTGTGGGCTAAATGAAGAGTATAACGCGTGCCCAGCTTATTGCACATTCGATGAGGATTGTGGTTCCTACCTCTTAGGATTAATCCGTGACTGTGCCGCTCCACCAGTAGGGGGAATTCCTTGCACTCCACGATGCCAGTGTAAACCGGGATATGTAAGGATTAACGGTGCTTGCGTCTTCCCATCAGAATGTAAGAAAACTGGAATATATCTCAGGAGATCTCGAAGATTTGTAGGGTAACTTTTGGGAGGGGGCATTCATTTGTGAAGACTATGAAAAAGTGACTTTGCAAAATGTTTTTTTTTGTGAGAGAACAGTGCCTATTAAATATAATATTTAACATAAACAGATTAAAATGTTATGATTGATGCCCCCGTAGCTATCACTCTTTTTTCGTCTCCGGAGGAATTTGGGTTCGGTTCTCGAAAATATCGCTTTATAAAAAAAATCTTTAGCCCAAGGGTTTTGTATTGTATTTCACTACTGTAATAGGGCATCCTGGTTTGTTGTGGTACAAAAAAATACAAACACTAATTATACTAATTGTGTGAATGATATTATTAGATGATAGATCCTTTAAGGTTACATTTATGTCTTTAAAAAAAGTTTATTCATTCAAACTGCATTTTGCCAATCAATTTTGGAGTACAGTATAATCGGTTGGGGTGGTGCGAACGACACAGTTTTAAATAGTGTATTTGTTGCACAAAAATCCATGATTAAAATAATACTCGGAGTCCCGATACAGACATCTACTGGAGAAATATTCCATAAATCACAACTTATGACAACAAAACAATTATACGCTAAAACAATACTCACTTATAGATTAAAAAACTACTCTTACTCAAATGAAAGACAAAACCCCCACAATACATCACATACAAATAATATAATCACTAGATCCTCAACTCATAGACAACTTAAACAAATACAAACTAACACCACTTTCACACAAACGTATTTTGAGTATTATTCAATTAAAATCTATAACCTACTTCCACTATCTATTAAAACAATTAGTAACGAGAAAATGTTTAAAAAGGCTAAAAAAATGGATAGTGGAGCTAGGTAGAAGTAAAATGGATTGTATCATTCGCCCATACCAATATTGAATCAAATGCTCCACAAGTGTATAGCTTATGTTAGGTTTTTGTTATTTTCATCGTGTGTTTTGTCATATAAATAATATAGATGTACATAAATACCTTGTTTTTAAAACTGTCTGAATATTTGTTAATTATCTTTGTTTTTTAAGTTAGTCTTTTTTGTTTATTCTCAAATGTAATTTCAAAAAAGTATACTGTTAAGTGTCCTCGGCACGGGAAACCCCAGTGAGGTCACATTATTTTTATTATTAAATATAGTTTGTAAGCAAAAAATATGAATAAATAAATTAAATAAATAGATGATAACTCGTTTTCAACATCCATTTAGGTTGTCCATCCAATACAACAATTGTGGATTGTCCAGCATCTTGCGATGACACCTGCACAACTGTAGCAGCCCCAGGTTGCGTTTTTGAGTGCCCCAAGAGAACATGTATTTGTAATCCAGGATATGTTCGAGAGAACGGTATCTGTATCCTTAAAAACGAATGCCGTAAGTAATCTTTCACTGCATAAAAATATCAAATCAGCTTTCACTGTTAAAACAACCTTACTAAAACTAGGTATTTATTGCTTGTTAATATATTTGTGGTGGCGGGCAAACTAGCAACTGGCGATCAACTCACAAAATTGCATTGTGTCCACGGTGGCCATACTATTAGACCGTGATAACCACGAACGGGTTTTTTAGAACTTGTAACAAAACTGCCGCGCTCGTTTGTCGTTAGTTCAATAATAAGTTTGAGGTGATAGACGCACATTTGATTTTGAAATGCATGCCTCTGACCCAAATCAAAATGTTTACGTTAAAGTAAATACATTTCGATAATTTTTATCCAAGTTTACCCTACTTTGTTTTTACATACTCCTGCATCATGCTCTGGTCCAGTGGCGTGCCTAGGGTTTACCAGGCAAGCCCATATATATAAAAGAATATATATTTATAATTTTTTTTTTTTAATTCACATGTGGTGTATTTCACCCGACGGTCTCATAGTAAATTGGTCAGTGCATTTGCCTACCATGCAAAAGGTCTCGGGTTCGATTACCGACAAAGTTGATCTGAAATATTTATTTAAAAAGGTGTTTTTACACTAGAATGTGTCATAGTCCCTAAACTGGTACCTGAAGCGTTAGACTGATCGTCTTACCTTCATACACTGCAATTGCAGTGCTCTATGTACGATTAGGTGAGGAAAAAGAATGATGATGAATTCACTTGTGTGAAAACATGATGTATGCTTTCTTCACTACAGTTGTACAGTCCACAAAGCATCCAGATGGCATTTTATGACGAATAATAATATTTTATGAAAATATGCATAGGATAATCTTTCCGAGTTTGTTTAAATGAACGAAATAAAAAAAGATAATATTATTGTATGTAAAGTAATTCCTCAGATATCAACCATTACCAATAAGTAACATCAATATAATCTAGCATGCGTAGACTTTAATAATAGTCATCGGAACCCATAGATACATAAATATAATAAAGATTAACTATAATTGATATAGGGTATAGGAGAAGGTTCATTGTAGATAGGCAAATAAAAAAGAAACGTCGGCCATCTTCGAATTCATTTTATATATGACGTTTGCACAAAATTATTTTAAATCTTAACCAGTACGGGTCTTTAATCAATTAAGATAAAAATAACAGTTTCAAATTATCAAATCCCGTAAAAAAAGCATCATAAACAATCGTTAAGTTTTTTCTATACAAAATACGAGAAGCGCTCTTTGCTAACTTTACCCCAAAGAAGCTGGTTTTAGATTCCCATATAAACATTTTGTAAGTTTACTGTTTGCATCACATGCAAATTGCACCGTGAAATAAGCCCCATATAAACCCCACGTGCGGGAGCGAGATAAGAAGACATAGTGCCGTTCGCGCACACGGATTTCATACGGTTCGAATCTCGGGATGCGAACAGTACCAACGTCGAACAGGTCTCTAATTCTCATGGGGCGCGAAATTTAAACAACGAAATGAATTATTTTTAAGCGTTTGGTCCAGATTTGGTAATTTTGAAATGAAGTTAAGAAGCAAGCCCGGCTTAAGAGCTTCTATGGAAATACCGCCACTGCTCTGGTCCCAATGAGGTTCTGAGTAAATGCAATAATTTGTTTATTCGCAGAATGTCTATCAAATTATTTTTGCATATTATTCCAGAGTTCAAAGGGTATTTTCAGTAGCTAATTTTGATTTGATCTCTTCTTCTTTCTATATTTTTTTTTTTTAAAAATAGGACCAGTGGGACTGCAAAAATAGAGAGACATAACACTGTTCAATACTGCTTATAAGATATTCCCAAACATCCTTTTCCTCAGACTTACTGAATGCACCAATAGGATTACAAATATCATTGTGGTTTCACACTCGGGAAAGGAACAACTGACCAAATTCAGGGCCTGCGACAGATACTGGAAAAGTGACAGGAATACAACATAGACACCTACCACCTGTTTGTTGACTTAAAGGCAGCCTATAATAGCGTAAACAGAAATGAACTCTATGAAGCAAAGTCTGAGCTAAACATCCCAAACAAGCTGATTAGACTTGTAAGAACAACAATGAGCTCAACCATATCCAAAGCAAGGATCGATAAAGATCTCTTAAAACCTTTACAGGCGTATAATGGCCTACAACAAGGGAATGCGCTAATGCGGGAAATTACAAATTAAAAATGATCAATTCCTTTACATACCTAGGTTGTACACATGAAGAAATCAAGATGAGAATAATGGCTGCCAACCGTTGCTACTACGCGCTTCAAAAACAATTACGGTTCAAACTAGTACAAAAAATACTAAAATTATACAGTATAAAACTCTGATTAAACCAATCCTGGCATATACCTGCAAAAGCTTGGTTATGACTAAGGGATATTGAGGGAATCATGGCAGCTTTCAAAAGAAGAATCTTCAAAGTTATCTATGGTCCTGTGAGAGAAAACGACTATTGGCGTCGTTGCTACTATAGAAAGATATATGAAATCTACGGAGCGCCCGATGGAATCAACTCCACAAGGTGGGGCGCTTGAGGAGTGCTGACCATTGAATTAGAATGCAAGACAAAATCCCATAAAATGCCTTACTCTCTCTGTGCCACAAGGACGACGAAGGTTAGGAAGGCCCAAAATGCGATGGGTAGACTGCATCAGTGCAGATTTGACAATGTTGGAAGTGAGGAACTGGAAAGGAAGGGCAGCAGACCGGCGAGAGTGGAGAAAACTCCTGGATTCAGCTAAGGCCCAATCGTATGGTGATGATGAAGTACTGTATTTTGTAATTTGGAATAACAAGTCGTACATAAAATACCAGCAGTTGCCTTGCAAGTCCTGCAAATTTTTGTTTCCAGAAATCATTTTAGTTTTGAATTGGGTATTTTCTTTAAAGAGAAACATATAATATATGTTTACAAATCGACGTATAGTGTACAAATACATATTCGTATTTTTAGAACTTAAGTGTCCAGAAAACGAGGAACTTATTCCATGTCCCGGATACTGTAGTTTTGACGCAGACTGTGGGTCAGAGGTCTTTGGAATATATCGCAGTTGTCCTGCTCCACCAGTAGAAGAAGTACAGAGATGCTCCCCGACCTGTAGATGCAAACCTGGGTTGGTCAGAATCAACGATAAGTGTGTCACACTTGATAAATGTGAGTTCACACACAGTTCTTTATCATTATTAAATTATCTTGTAAGAGAGATAGTGTAAGCTAGGGTATTAAAATGCATGTTAGAACTACATATTGCCGATGACAAAAATTGGGAACAATTTGAGTACTTTATTTATTTTTTGGTTCAAGCAAAGTAAAATGTGCTCCTAGATCTATAAAAACTTTGTAATTAACTTGATACTAGACACTTTTTCCTTAAAAAAAATTATTTCTTATCAGTTTTAGTTTCTGCATAATTTCTAATCCTCTTTTTGCACAAAAAATGTCATTATAAAGTATTTTTTAGCTCTTAGAAATTCAGGTTAAAACTATTAAAGTACACATATAAGAATACGGACCCTGTTTTATTTTAGTAATTGTTCAAATCTAGGCAGACGTTTACTTAAAATCAACTAATATATTTTAATATAATTCTATATATTGTTTTCAGATAGGGATATTTTTTATAGAATAATAATAAAATTAATTTTTCCTCAGGTTGTGAGCCTAACACGAGGCTGGTAGACTGCCCAGCTCCATGTGAGTCTAGTTGCTCTGCTACTCCCGCCTATAATTGTACGGTAATGTATTGTACTTGTCCTCTCAAGAAATGTATTTGCGCCAAGGGATTTGTACGCAGCGAAGACAAGTGTATACAAAAGACAGAGTGTCGTAAGATAAATTTTATTGAATCTCAATTCTGTTAATTAGAGATGAAACTGATTTCCTGTAACTATCTGATATCCTTCCTATCCGGCCGGATACTGGATTTTAGAGCAGTATCCGGCGGATACCTTATATTCATTAAACTATGAAAATTTCATGAAATCAACGCCACTCAATTGATTTATTGATATCGACCGTATTTGGGAATAGGGAAATAACTCTCATGATTTGAAAAGTTTACCTTTTAGCATAAGAACGTTCGTTAGTGTTTAAACACAAATAAAAAATGAATATATTTTTTTTTCTTTAATTAAAAATCTATTTCCGTGAATAAAAGAGTCAACGGGCCGGATATCCGGCTATCCGGCTTACGGGCTCGCCAAATATTCAGTATCCGGCTAAACCGGTATCCGTTTTATCACAACTGTTAATATTGTCTTTCAGGGAGTAAATTGTTTCAATCGGGGAGTTTTCACCGACACCAGATATTGAAACAAGATTACGTTTTCGTTTCAATCGTAAGCGTTGAACACAAGATTCAGTAATAAATAAACATTGAGAACCATTTTAAATAATAACACGTACATTATGATAATATCTATAGTCGTCACATATCACACAGTCACTAGTAAAACAAATTTTTTTGATTGTAGAATTTAGTGCATTTAATTCATTGCGATTTCCATTACCAGATGACGTCGAAGTAGAAGGTACTTCATTTTGAACAATAATGGTATGTACAGGGACGTTTAGAACAGATTTTACATGACATTTTGCTAGCGCAGTCTTTTAAAAAAATGTGCTCCCAAACAATTGTAGAATAAATTACATTGTTTTGTGAAATTTTCGTTCATCGATAGGCATGGCTTTGAATTTATTGCATGCATATAATAAATGATCCTTATTACAGCAGTGACATTTTAAATAATATTGGCGGTGAAAGAAGCTTTAAATGTTCTAGCGCTTCCGGTTTTAGCTTTGGTGAATTGATTCTGAGGTGAAATTGACTGATTGTCTCTGTTGTAAATTTACATACATGTTTCAGATGCATTACATTGATATTCATTACACTGAATTAGAACAAATATTCGATATTTTCAATACAAATTCTATTCAATGTTTTAGCTTTGGTGAATCGATTCTGAGGTGAAATTGACTGATTGTCTCTGTTGTAAATTTACATACATGTTTCAGATGCATTACATTGATATTCATTGCACTGAATTAAAACAAATATTCGATATTTTCAATACAAATTCTATTCATGAATTAAAACGAATTCTCACTCGTTATTTATTGGAAAAATAATAGATTTATTTTTAAATATAATATTAATTTAGCTTTGTTTCCTGGAATACGTGATTTTTTATTTAGTTAGACATAATTTAAATTGCACATTTATTGCCAAATGGCAACTTCTTCCAACCAACTGATGATGATGATGATGATTTCACTAAATAAAGGTATTTAGTTTATTAGGTTTTTTTTATAATTTTTTTTTTATTGTTCAAAAAACTTATATTTTTTTTAATACTTATGTTGTATTATTTTTTTAATTATTATTATCTAGTTATTCTCAACTTTACTGTGTTATATTTATATTTAAAACATAATATTTTCTTATGATTATTGTTATATTTTATTGAGAGATGTTATATTTCTTTTTTACTTTTTGTTTTTTGTATTATATCTTCACTATTTTTTTTAGTTTTAAGTATTCTATTATTTCATACTTCATGTTTTTGTGCAATGCTGTGATTATTTCTGTAAATTATTATTTTTTGTAAAGGTTCTTTGAACCGTTGATGTATAAATAAATAAATAAATTCTAAAAACTCTAGAAAGTTATCGAAAGTAGGAATTTCTATATTATGGGACAGCTCGAATGAAGTTAGTATTTAATAAGTTAATTTATTCGAAAAAATATTCAATAATAAAAACGACCGTTTATTGACTGGAAAATGGAAACATAAAGTTTCTAAATTTTCAGACAAGGTGATAAAAAGTTTCTTAAATGTAATTTCACTTTTTATACCTCGATCAGGTAAAGATTTAATATTGTCAGGATGGTTATTTTCATCGAAATCGATTTTCATATCGTTTTTCTAGTAACTTGATAGCGACGCTATAATTAATGTTTAACGCTTCACCTTACAAGGTAATACAATTTTCGAACTTCATTGATGACGTCATTATTATGTATTAGGCTCTTAAATATTGACATAAAGTTTAACCACTTTGTAATCTGACCATTGAAATGTGACAGATTAATATATGGCAAAAAAAATATCTTAGAATTATTGCCGTGACTAGTGGATCCGCTTGAACAGTATTTAGGATTTACTTTGAGAAGAGAGTATAGGTATATCTTCTTAATTTCACAAAACTATTTCGTGAATAAACTATATCTGTGTTCGTATTTTGCAGGGTCAAAACCAGCCTTTTTAGAAGCTTTGACATTAATATGGCTTTTGAGGAAATCATTTTTGATTTTTTCTAAGTTTATATTGTGTATTAAAATCCTTTAGTGTAGAGATAAATGATGAATAGTATATTGTTATGAAAGAACACAAATATTATAAAAATATATACGGGTAGGTAGGTACGTAAAAAGGAAAAAACATAAAAAATAATTACAAATATTTTTTTATTTGAACGTAGGTACAATTCGAATGAATTGGATTCATCTGAAATGAAAATTCAAGAAAACTGTCTGCATCTTGTATCCAAAATCTGTTCTTAGGTACACTAATAATTTTAAATATGAATTTCAACAGTCAAGAAATGTAAAAAACACATGCTTAAAAAAATAAAGAACACGTTCAACTATACATATGTAATATACCAATAGAAAATCCCAGACTTTATCATGTGGTAAAAGAGTAGTAAATAAATAGAATGAAAACTTACTTTTTGTAGCAAACAAACTCATTTCCCAATTACAAACATGTTTTATTAGTCGGCCTCCTGGTGTAATGGTCAGCGAGTTTGCCTACCATGTGAGAGGTCTCGGGTTCGATTCGAAATATTTATTTAAAAGGGTGTTTTCACACCAGAATATTTCTTTAGTCCATAGACTGGTACCTGAAGTGTAAGACTGATCACCTTACCTTGATGTAACAAAAAAGTTATCAAGATACGCTGTGATTGGTGTACCAATGCAGTGCCCTATGCACCATTAGGCGTAGAAAGGGAATGATGGTGATTATTTATGAGTAATGACAAGTTCGACAAAAATGTGTTGCCAGCTGATAAAATTGTAATACCAGTATGTTTTTTGGGGAATTTTTATCTACGTTTCCAGTCATATGATGACTGTCCAAAGGTACACCCGTCCAAAGGTACACAACTTGCCCCTTCTATATACATAGTGTACGTCTAACCTTTTTTTATTTTATTTTCTAGCAAAATAATCATTTTTATGCGAATAATTCTTCTCTGGGGATAGTTGAATGCTATCAACACGCAACAGTGAAAACTTCAGTAAGTTAATTATTTTTAATTTAATTTATTAATTATAACGGTACATTTATAAGACAAATTGAATGATCCACTGGAATAATGATGATTGTCCGAAATAAGTCAATTTTAAACTAAGAACGGAATTTGATTGCTTTATTCACGTAGTAACTTTTTACATTTAAAAACTTTTATTATCAAAGTAAGATCGTAGTCGTGATAGATAATTTCTAATAATACGGCTACACGACTAGAATGCTAAGCGTCACTAACATTCACAACAGTAATTAACAATAATAATAATAATGCATGTTCATGGACAAAAACGACCATCACCTCCTTGTTGCATAAGTTCTAACAGTTTAGCTGTTTATTTAACTTTAAACCGGAGTTTTGCACTAACCGTTTGAAACTTTTATTCTTTAACAGTTCGGAATAATCGGATGGGGTGGTGCTTTTAAAACACATATTTTACCGGTCGAAAAAATACAAAAAATAATTATAAAAAAACTGTCTACTTTTCCCACTGTTCAATTATTTAAAAAAAATAAGGTTTCAGATATAAAATGGTGTGTAAATAAAATAAAATAAATAAAGACAAAATAAATAGTAGTGTTTCTAGGTTACAAAACGTCAGTACGCGACCTAGAACAGGTGGAAATATCTTAATTCCCAAATTAAAAGCAACTACAGCACATCATAATACTTACAGAGGAATATTTTTCTTTAATGAAATGAACAACGAAAATAAAAAGTACAGTCAGGAATAAAATATATATTTAAAAAAGTCCATTGTGGATTTATGAACATGACGTTTCCCAGCTTACGACATGGTTAAAAATAAATAAACTAACATTAACTGTGGAGTAATTTAATGTTACGCATCTCGGCGGCCTCCGTGCTGTAGCGGTCAAAACGCTTGACTCACGCACGGAAGGTTCCGGGTTCCATTCCCGGTTAGAACACAAAAATTAAATTATATTTTTCTCCAACCTCGGTGTTCTGTGTTGTAATTCATCAATTGGGCCTCCTGGCCTGTTGTTGTGCAAAAAAAAAGACTCGTGACGTCATAAAAGTAGTTTGTTTTTATTAAAATAATTTTTAAAAAATTTCGTTTTTTTTAGAAAAAAAAACCTTCGCTGTAAAATTAAATGCTTGCAGGAAATATTTTGACTATATGATGATTTTGATAAAATGTACTTTTTTGCAACGTACAGGTTGAAGTGATCAAGTGCAAACGATAACCAATAAACTATACCGCGTTGTTATGATAACCGGCAACATATTTTTATAGGAATAATTACCTCTTTGAAATCTAAACAACCATGCCACTTTTCTTCGAAAACGGTATTGGACATTGGACAGATTCGATATGGTCAATATGGGTTCTATAGAATGGAGACCAAATCGGAGAAGCATATTCTAGGTGGGGTCGAAGCAGTCGGCAGTCAAGAGTTTTAATGGTATTAATATTTTTGAAGTCCGTCGTCATTCTATTCATAAAACCAAGAAATTTGAGAGATTTGTTTACAATAATACCAATATGTTCACGATATGAGAGTTTACTATCTAAAATTGTTGTATTTATTTTACAACATTTTACAATCTTTAATTTATAAGGTACAGACACAGCTTATAGTGATAGGCCAGAAACGATGCATACTTGTGCCCCCCCACTCCCCAGAAAATCCGTATTTAGTCAGGGAACATTATTATTATTATTATTAAATATTTATTAAAAAAATGTTTTTTAATTAATTTCAGAATATCTTCAACTGTCCGTTCTGAAGGAGAAAAAAGGGTGCCTTAATTTTTGTAAATGTTTTTTTGTTATAAGATATATGTTTACCTCGAAATAATAAGATCTTGTTTATTTAACCCTTTCTGGTATTTTTAATGTTGTTTTTTGATATTTTTGAAGTTGTTTTTTGATATTTTCAATGTTTTTTTGTATATTATACTTAAGAAATTATTCAATACACCATTTTTAATTTACAGTGGTTCTCAAACTCATAATCAACCCACAAAATTAATTCAAAATGTTTTATTGACTTACAATATATTCATATAAAGTCATATAATTAAGAATAGTCCAGAAGGAGCGTAGAATCATATTTGAATACATCGGACTGTGTCCAATAATTCCCCAACTATGCCGCACATTCGCCGCGCGCATTTTTGATGTCGCCGCGTAATGTTGCACGATGGAAAAAATATAATCATAACACAAATGTCGGGTAAAAAAAAAAAGCAATCTGATAATTTCTCTAAAATATTATTGTGCACGCGGAAATATTGATTGACACAACAGAGTAGATAAGTAAAATGTCATTTAAAAAAAGTAATTGAATTAATGAACGTTGAATTTAAAATATAAAACAAATTTTATTTTACATAAAACGGATATTTTTATATCATGTCAAATTATATTTAATGTTTTAAAGATAATTTCGGTCAAATGTCCACCACAGAGTTTTGTAATCCGAGGTCCAATTTTCATTAGTTCTCTCATTAGACGAGCAATGTAGGGTAAAAAAAATTACTACCCTGGCAACACTAACAAAATGTCCATTTTGATTTCTTCGACAATGTGACAGATGGAAAAATAATTCAATTTTGTGTAATGTATTTCCTACTTACACATTCATTTGCTAATTACACATGAAATGTGACCCCATCCTGTTTATTTAAGATCCTAGCAGTATTTCTGCACTTTAAATTGACTGCACTGACAGAACACGGCATAGTTGAATTCAAATCAGGAGTTGCGTACTGAGCGACGTCTACAAAGAAACTAATGGGTCAAAACGCAAAACTTCTCATTTATGAGTACTTTAGTCGCCTTCTTTTTGATGCTCGTATGCGGTTTCTAAACTATTCTTAATTCTATGGTGAATGTATATTGGAGGGGGAAGAAAACCTTACTATGAGTTATTTAGAAACAATGATAAAAACAGATAAGGATGGAAAAACCTCAAATGCGCCAAAAAAAGGATAGGCAAGGAATTTAATACAAAAAAAAAAAAATTTGCTATGAAACTCAATTTTTTTATTGAAATGGGACCACGTAGAAGAGCATATATACCATACAAACGAAAAAAAACAATTAAAAGTTTTATTTCATCTTAGCGGTTCATAGCCGATGACACACACACGTGCTAAATTATTTCAACTGAAATAGAGCGACGATCGATTAAGCAAGTCATCGTTTCATATTGAATACAATACATGATATTCTGCGAGACATAAGAGCGATGTCCTACGTCACTATTATGGGTAACTTATACAGCGCCATTTTCGTAATATAATACCTCAAGGGCGCTTTACAAAGTGATTATAAAGTTATAAATTCAACAATGTTTTGAGTATGTCCAAATGCTTGCAGACTGGCTGGATTTTCTCCCTAGGGAGTTGTTCATATTTAAATTTGTTGCAACAGAGAGGGAAAACATTTTTGAGAAGGGGATGTGGAAGTTTGGGCATTAACAGGGCTTACGTCCTGTCATTGGCTGGTTTAAGTGGCCACTATACACACAAAGGTTTCAGGTCTTTTACTTCACAAAAGTCAACAAATGGAGGAGTTGAGGAAATGTGGATGTTCAAACATGGGGAGAATGGTGAATGTTACACAGTGTGAAAGTGGCCACTTAAACCAGCTACCACTATTCTATATGTTTATATATCTGTGTGGATTTAAATGTGATTATGTAATATTTTATATGTATTTTATGTATATTTTTTAGACACTATAATTATCATATATTAAATCATGTAAATGAATGCCACGATACGAGTTGTGCCCAGTGATTCATATTTTAAAAAAAAGTTTTATGTAAAACGTGAAATAATAATAAATAAATGACAGTTCGTAAGCCCTGTAAATGCCTTGACTCCCATACTCCCTTCTCAAAAATGTTCTCCCTCTGTGTTGCAACAAATTTAAATATAAATTTAATTTAAACTTTTTTAATTTAAGAAAAACAATGTACTTTTTCACCATATGCTAAGGATTTATTTAAATGATTTAGAGAACAAGTGGGTTTTAAGTTTTTTTCCGAAACATCACTTCACTCTCACAGCTTCGCACCTCTGCTGGGAGAGCATTCCATGCCGTAGGGCCTGCGACCGCAAATGCGCGTACGCCGAATTTAGTGCGTTGTTTGCGTAGAGGTATAGTAACTTTTCCTTTTGACGTAGATGTAGCTGATCTAAGCGTAAGACGTCTGTCAGCTAGTTCATCTGAAATGCAGAGTTCCCTTATATATTCTGGTGCAGAATTGTGCAGTGACCTACACATAAGCCAACTGAGTTTGTATTCCACCCTCTGTGGAAACCGTAGCCAGTGTAATTCCCGAAGTATTGGAGTGATATACTGAAATTAGAGATTCCAAAAAAAGCCTCGCTGCGGCATTCAATACAGATTGTAGGCGAATAATTTTATTCATTGGTAGACCTGCGTAGATACCATTACAATAATCGACTCTAGACGCAAACACATTTATTAATTGACGGGCGGCATCAACTGGCGGCCTCCGTGGTGTAGTGGTCAAGACGCTTGACTCACGCAAGGGAGGTTCCGGGTTCGATTCCCGGTGAGAACACAAAAATTAAAATGTGATTTTTCTCAAGCCTGGGTACTCTGTAATGTAATTCACCACTGTAATTAGGCCTCCTGGCCTGTTGTGGTGCAAAAAAAAAATGTTAAAAAAAAAAGCTGGCAAATTTTTGCGTGTGCATTTAATCTGTCTCAGCTGGTAAAAGCATGAACTTATCGTTCTACTAACTTGAGCGTCAAGAGAAATGTCAGAATTCCTATAACACATTCACGCCATAGAGACATGAACAAAAGGATGTTTCCTATAAAGAGACAGCTCACCGCAGTGACTCAGTTCCAGCATGTAGTCCAAATGTAGCCAGTTCAACTCTTTCTCAAAATTAGAAAATTGTTTTCTGAATTGCAGAAATGCGGATCTTCAAACTCTTCTTCTTTGTTCCCCGAATTACAATTTACTTCGGAGAGCGAACATTAAATTGCGTTGTTCCAAGATTGTCTAATGATCTCCCACAAACCATAATTAACATGAAAGATCTTCAAATGAAATAAAAATAACTGAAGAAATATTTTTTCGATACTTTATTGTGCCTGTTTATAAAAAAAATTGTAATATATAAATAAAATAATTGTAATATAAACCTGTCATAAAAAAAATGTGTCCCACCGAAAAGTCTTTAGACTAGGGTAACAAATTCTTGTATGTATTTTTTTAATTATAAAATAAACGCTGCTCTGCAGCACTGAAAACTGAAACATGGGCTAAATGGTGAATGTTACACTTTTAGTAAAGTGGCCACTTAAACCAGCTAATGAAAAGTCATATGCCTAGACTTCCATACTCCCTTCTCTAAAATGTTCTCCATCCGTGTTGTAATTTGTTACTCGGAAAAAAAACAAAGTCACGTTTACCCTTCTACGTGGGCGTAATTCAATTATGTACATAAGATCGTGACATTGTTTATTACTCAATTTGATAACGTATACAGCTTACTAGATAAAGCAAAAATTAATTTAATGATTTTAACTAATTATTATTGTGAGCTCGTGATAGTCTCAGGAAGCCTTCCCAATTTTTAACGGTTTTTCACAAAAGGTTTTTTTTTCAAAAACCTCTTTTGTTTTAGCATCTATAATTATATAAGTTAGATTAAAACGTTGCACTGTAGGAGTTTTGCTGGTGTATGTAAGGAGTTCCTTCGCCAGTCGAAGATGACAGAAGGAAATGACGGTATGCCATAATGTATATTTATAAAAAATAATAGAGTTATTCGAACTGACGGACCGAACTAAACTTCTCAAAACTTCTACACTGGCGGTACCTAAGGATTCTGCTGCTTTAATAGTAGTCTGTTGTGTTATTTTTGCCTTTAACTGCGAAATTGAGGTCATCTCCTATTTTCCTGACCGTCATCAATTTGACATCCGTGTTAAGTGCTCGTTGTTCAACTCAAAACTCACACAAACGCATTTAAAATCCTGTGGATGTAAATTTAAAAATAGATTATATTAAATTTTAACCAAATGTGCCATCTTAATCGTTTATCAAGAAATGTGTAAACATATTTTCTACAATATATATTTTACTGTGCATTTTTACGCTGTATTCATTATTATTATAATAAACACAAAATATTAAATACAAAACATGCTTAATTAAAATTAAATAAATGTACGACATTTTCTGAAGTGATTCGCTCTAATCCAAGAGAGATTTTTTAAAACATTTAAAATAATATGAAGATTTTAAAAATCAACAATCTGAACATTAAAAATGTTTTTGTGTAAGTTTTGCAAAAGCGCCAGCACTAGATAGTCGACCTATACATGATTAGATTAAATTAAAATACATGTATATTTATAAACCGGTGTTTTGAATCCATAGCTTAATACATACCCTCGGGACACCATTGAGGGAACATTATTCTGCATAAAAATAAGAATACAAACAATGTAAAAGTATAAATAAATAAATATACATCGATACACATTATAATATTTTTACTATTAAGAATCATAGCAAAATTCAGACGACCGCAGAAGAATCATGCGTATATTTTATTACCATATTAGCAACTAAAAAAGCAATAGTTGTTTATGTCACGCTCATAAGCGCGCCTGAGCGCGAAAGAGACAGAGATTCTTTTCATAATGCGTATGCCGTGCGATGCCATACCATGAGCTTATTCACAAATACTACACAATGCGTTTGTGTAAGTATTGCGAACGCGCCAGCTTTAAAAATCCACCAATTGGTCAATAAAAATATTAAAAATTTTAATCAAGAAATTTAATTGATATTTTTATAATATTTTTTATCTTAACTGTTTGCCGTGTAACTTGCCCCTAAAAAGAATTGGTGCATCGCATTTTTCCTGGGCTGGTATTCTGAACAGAATTGCGCGCGAAGAGATCGCTCTCTAAATCTAGGGTTTCCTAGGACAGCGGTGCCCGAATCTTAACGGCCGTAGTGAACGGTGATGCGGTGGATAGCCGTCGTAACGTCGACTAGAGAGTGGTTTTCTAAAGAAACGGTGCTAAATGGTGTTGATAACACCGTTTTCTTAGGAAACCGCTCTCTAGTCACCGTTACGACGGTTATCCACCGCATCACCGTTCACTACGGCCGTTAAAATACGGGCACCGCTGTTCTAGGAAACCCTAGCTTTAACATTAGTATTTAGCGCGTATTTACGCGTTTATAATGCGTTTTCTACGCGTGATTTTAGGTTCAGAATACCACCCCTTGATGTTGGTTTTTGGTCAAAATACTCTCGGACAAAAATCCGATTAGTTGTACAGTAGTTAGTTGTTTGCTTATAATGCTAGAAATCTCGGTTCGATTGCATTTAATATCGACATGAAGTATACTTTTAATAGGTTTATTTACACTGGAATATTTTTGAGTATCCTCGGACTTGAACCCGAAGCGTGAGACTGATCACTACCTTCGTAACCTATTATTAATTTTAATTTGGTGTACCAATAAAAACTCAATGATGCAAAAAATTAATAATTCATTGTTTTATTTTGGAAGGTTTATTGTGTTCAAATGAATGATAATTAAAAAGTTCTGTTACGTATATAAATGATCAATTTCGATATATTCGTTATATTAACCTTAATCATACATACAACTTCTAAGATGCGTTTTCTGGTATTGACTCTCTTTGTAGTAGCTTTGGCTACCTTTGTAGGTAAGACATTTTGTTTAATTATAAATGCAGGTTTATAATAAAGGCACTGTAAATAATGCATATATTGTATACTAAATATTTTGTACTAAATAATGAACACAGCCCAATATGCATTTTTTAGGATATATTTATGCATAGAAAAGTATTATAAAGGAAAGTAGAAGGACACAATGGTATATAGAAGACTTGGTGGGAGTGGAAGCGGGAGAGAGGTGTTTATATTTGAATTTGATTCAGTGATCCTTTGAAAGAAGACAACTTGTTATCAAAGAAATCAAGACTGGTATGTTTGTTGGCAGACCTAAGAATTCTGGGCAACCATAGTTAGTTCTATGGTTATAGGTGTGAAAGATATTTAATTTTATTGAGCTCAGTAGTTCAGACGCATCAAATAGTAAGTTGAGAATTTTAAATAGGACTAGAAAGAAGGTTGAATTCATTTCGACGGTCTTGAAGAGAAGATATATTTATTCTAGTTTCAAACTCATTATACATATATTGGTCTTTGGATAAGTCCAACTTCTAGCCTATCTTTCTGAAAAATCGAGTATTTTTGTCTCGATCGCTACTCTCAGGCAAAAAAGTCACCCCATATAAAAGTGGTTGACACGTTTGGCTACCATGCTTGAGGTCCTGGGTTCGATCTCTGAGAGGATCGACATAGTTTATTTACATTATTACATTTCACTGTACCTGGGTTAGCACCAGAAGCGTAAGATTGATTACCTTCACGTAACAGACGGTCGAGATACACTACACTTTATATAATAAATTTGTTTTTTTTCATTATTGTTATGTTTCTGATCCTATATTTGTGGTGATATACTCATGTGTCTGTATCAACTAATTGCTAGTCCCATCTCAACACAGGACTTTTAGCCCCATGGAGTTGGGACTTATGTCTCAAATAATGTGTAATAAACTTCCTAAGTTAATTAATAAATATTCCAATGAATTGCACTATGTACCGATTTGATTTCCGTTGAGATTTAAATAGTTAAAATGTGATTATGTAGGTGCTTAATAATATTGTTTTTCTTAACTTTATATTTGAAACACTAACTTTGAAGTTATTCATCATCATAAAATAAACAAAAACAATTTTGTTTCCAACCATTTTTTTTTTCTACCGACCAGCTTCAAAGCTAACCAAACTTCTTGATCAAGGTATACTAGGATATAATTCATTAGTTGATTATACCTTGATAAAGAAGCTTGTGTAGCTTTGAAACCGGTCGGCAGTTTAAAAAAAAATAAGTAACAAAGTTTTTTTTATAAATTTTACTTAATTGATTTTATAAAACATAAAAAACGGTATATAAAAATAAACATGATTTGTAAAAAACGTGTTGTGAAGAACAAAAGGTCTACTATTTTATTTTAATTTTTCCATATGCATAGGTTAAAAAAATTAAATGCTAGTAAATGTAAAAAGGTTAAACGGTAAAAACACTTAAACTTAAAAAGGACGTTCGATATAATAAACCGTGAAATACTAATTAACATCTTAAAAAGAATTGGTATAGGTGGCAACTTGATTGATGTGCTGAAAATCTATCTGACAAATAGAAAGGTTTAAGTCTAAGTCAATAAAACATTTAGCAATATTTAATACACGAAGGCTGGGGCACCCCAAGGATCCATTCTGGGTCCATTATTGTATATTACTTACGTCTCATCAATGTCAAAAAATTTTAAGTATGCCAAACATTACATTTACGCCAGTGACACGGCACTTGTAATTTCTCACAGACATCCATCTATTGCGAAAAGTCAATTACAAGAATACTATAATTCCTTGCTTAAAAGTTCCATGATATGCGTCTTATAATAAACGCAAAAAAGACTAAAATTATGCATGTCAGATCCCCTCATGTACCAGCACTAAATCAAATTAATATAGTATCTCATAGTTAAAACGGTATTCATAATAGTATCGTCATATTTTTTAACTGTAAAAAAAATTGGTGTAGTTAATGAATATGTGTATTAGGGTACAACAATTGATTTATTTTTTAAATGGGATAAACATATACTAAATTATTTAAAAGATTAATAACAGTTATAGGCAGCATTTTTAGAGTAAAATATTTTGTTCCAATAAAAACATTAAGACTTATTTATCAATCATTAGCGAAATCAATTATTAGGTTTGGTATTACCAGTTGACGCCTTTCTTGTAAAATCAACATTTGAAAAATTCAATTTTTACAAAACTCTGCTCTTAAATTAATCAACAGATAAGCTAGGATTGGTAAGGAAGAGGTACCCAAACTTTTTAAAAAGCAAGGGTGCCTGTCCGTAAATGCTATTCTACGGCTCAAATTTGTTACTAGATATCAATTTGATAGTAACTACCAGAAAAGGTATATATGTACATAATACAAGGCTAGCATAGCGTGAAGGCTTGTTAGTACTGAGGTTTGTTAACAAGTAAAGCTAAAGAATACTTTATTATACAATTCCTAAAACTTTCAATACGATTCTTAAGCCGATCTTAAAAGAAAATGTTGACAAAACTTTTAAGAAAAAAAATTAAATGGCTAATATGTAACAAGTTTTTATATTGATTTTTATTTTATATTAACAGTCATATATTGAAATTTCGTTTTAAAAATACGTATGCTTTTAGTTCTTTATAATGTTTTTATTACTTTTTCAATTTACTGAATTTATTAACTTTTTTATTTGTAAAGGAAAAATAAGAAACCTGCTGACAAGCTGGTTTCGCGGTTTAGTGGGTTTCATTATTTTTCCTTTTATATTTTCTGTTCATGTTTATTTATTTAACTGATAAGCGTTGAAATTTTTCACGCAGGTATATATGAGCGTTAGGACTATAAAGTACATTGAACAGAAGTGAGAGGGAGTGATAGTCTCTCCGCTGTTTAATTTTGAGCCATTTCAGTTGCCTACGATAATCAAAAATGTGGTCAAATTTCCTAAGACCAAAAATGTACCTTATGCATGTATTCTAAAGTCGTAAATTAAAATAAATACAAATAAAACAAAAATAAATGAGGTAAATAGAAAAGATAAACAAATTTGTTTATTTTTCAATATTTTTACAGATACAATTAAACCAGCCACAACAAAGAAAAAAAATTCATTTGTATTCATTATTTTTTAATGTTTTTACAGCTACAATTGAATCAGCCACAACGGCTAAACCTAAATCTCCAACAGCAAGCCCAACAAAACCCCCAACAAAACCCCCAACATATGCTACTACTAAACCTCCAGCAGTAACAACTAAAACGCCAACTAAAACAACGGTTGCCCCAAAGAAACCTCCGACAACAACAAAACCACAAACCGTTCGTACCACTGCAAAAATTACTACACAGAAACCTTCTCTAGGTTGCAACGGAGACCCAAATGCAGAAAAAAAACCCTGTGGAGATCCTTGTCCATTAACATGTGATAATCCATCTAGAAATAACAGAGTATGTCCTGAAATTTGTATCGTGAATGGATGTGTATGCAAAGTTGGCTTTGTCCTAAACAAAAACCAAAAATGTATTCTACTTGCGAATTGCCCTAAGAAAACAAGTTTTTTTTTACAATAAAAAAAAACTAAGAAAAATATAAACAATAATAAAATTTGATTGTGAGTTTTATTTCTATTTTAAATTGCATTTATAAATATTGCATTACTTTTGTTATTACTGAGATTGTTACGTTTTTATGGACCAATAGTTATTTCCTAAAAAAATTAATAGATCTTGTCAAAAATTTAATAGTTTACATTAAATCCATTATTGTAAATCCAGACTAGGGCAAAGACACTCAGTTCATAGCTCCAAGACTGTTTAAAACATTTCATAAGGGCAATAGATGAATTATTTTAATCTATTTCGATTCATTTTTCATTGAAATTATGGATAAAAAAACAGATTTGAATTGCTTTTTAAAAAGTACGTCTCGAAACCGGTAGACATAGAAAAGTCGGTAAGTGGTATACAAATATTTAACAACATTAAGCAAATGTTTGAGCACAAATCAATGCTTTAAATATGAATAATATTTTATCAGTGAAATGAATACTGTACTGTACAAGTAACAGTTTGGACTGTATTCCACAATCCTGTAGCAAGGGGTAGGTGTTGGCCGTGTCTCGCTGCCGTCGTCGCTCTCGGGGTCGTAAATCCCGAAAGTTATGTAGTCTCGAAATTCCTCTCAAGTCCGGTGTCACTGCGTAGGTCGGTGGAAGATACTGGTTCGTAGTCCTGGGGTGAAGCGATGGTCAAGTCCAAGGTGTAGATCCAGTAGTAGAGCGGGAGGTCGGGCGGGGTGACGAAATGAAACGATCAGACTAACTTGATGTCTCGAGGCGAACTCAATATTTATTCTTTAAAATGTACACATTATATAGGGCGTGTTGCGGGCTCCCGCTACCTGCGTCCGAACCGGCGTTAGGCCAATACGGGAGTGGGGGGGGGAAATACCGCTCCCACTATACCCGGCCGGCGCGCCTCCCCCAAAGTGCATATAGGGAGGTGCCGGCGCTCGGCCCGGTCACTTCGCTGGGAGCCGCCGCACGCGCCACATCAATTACAAATGCCTTTTTTAAGGCAGTCCTTAGTCTTTATACAAATACAAATATGCATGTTAGGGCAATAACGCGTCAAACGTCTAGATTCAGGCCCTTTTTAGGGCCTGTAACACAAATTCCTGCTCTATAGTACCCCGGTATCGCTAAAGTCAGACCCGAAAGTGGAATATTCATCCTTTATTGTGGGTCCAACATTTAGCCTACAGATACCGGGGGCCCTAACTATGTTATTGCATTTTATTATCATATTTAACCGTCCGTTACAAATACCTTTATTATTTTCGGTATATTTTTAAAGGAAATACAAGCACACAAGATGCTTTAGCTAAATTAACTTTGATCATTTATAAAAGTCTCGACGATGGTAAAAAGTATTCAGGTATTTTTATTGACTTAAGAAAAACTTTTGATAGTATATCTCATGATAAACTAATTAGTAAATTAATTCAAATTGGTATTTGCGGAAATGTCTTATCTTGGTTTCAAAGTTACTTAAGAGAACGTCAACAGATAGTGAAACTTAATGACACTTTTAGTAATAAATATTTTTTTCAGATTTTGGGATACCTCAAGGCACAGTTATTGGACCTATTTTATTTATTATATATGTTAATAATATTTTTAATATACTAAATATGAATGGTGATATTATTTCATATGCTGATGATACCGTACTCATTATTAGGGGATGTTCATGGGACGAAGTAAGTTTAAAATCAAATATAGATATTAATAAATTAAAAGAATGGTTAGATGACAATATTTTGTCTCTGAATACTGAAAAAAACATATTACATCACTTTTACATTTAAAGAACTAGTTATACCTCCTACAAATATTTGTATCCACACAACAAAATGCAATGAAGGATATCAGTTTCATAATGATAATTGCCTTCAAATCACTGAAAAAAATAGCATTTAATATTTAGGCATTATAATTGATAAAAATATAAAATGGAAGGAGCAAATAAATAATATTGTAAATAGAATGAGAAAACTTATATATGTATTTATTAGATTAAGGAATATATAAACCATCGAAAAATTCAAATCAATTTACTTCGCATTCGCCCAATCCATAATACAGTACGGAATAATCGGATGTGGTGGTGCTTTTAAAACAAATATTTTACCGGTTGAAAAAATACAAAAATTAATTGTAAAAGTTATTTTGAAAAAACTGTCTACTTTTCCTACTGTTCAATTATTTAAAAAAATTAAGGTTTTAGATATAAAATTGCTTTATAAAAAGATTTGTTTGCTTCAAATACAGAAAGATAAAATAAATAGTAGTATTTCTAGGTCTCAGAACGTAAGTACGCGACCTAGAACAGGTGGTAATATCTTAATTCCTAAATTGAAAACAACTACTGCACAACATCATTATACTTACAGAGGAATATTTTTCTCTTATAAAATGAAAATAAAAAGTACAGTCAGGTATACAATATATTTAAGAAAGAAGTGAAAAATTACATCTATAATTCTTCCTTATGTAAAACCGATTGAAAACATCGTTTATACCTTTTTTGTAATTTATTTATGTTATTCTAAAAATACTATTAATTAAAATAAAATTAACTATTGTAAGATGTCACTCCCCATTATGTACACAAGAATTGTTTATTTCTTTTACGTAATGGGAAACGTTAATGTAAATAAATGGGCGTATGTATAGCCTGTGAGCTCGCCAATACATGACAGATGACATTAACATAACCATAGAAAAACAAAGCAGTTGAGCTCTCAGAAGTAAAGCAACGTGAATGCAGCAATGCTTGAACTACATGTCAATAATATTCTAATAATAAATAATATTATTTGGCCATACGGAACTTTAAAGCACACCTTGGTTTAATTACTAATAGTATTTTATCGGTTAGGTAGGTGTATTTAAAAAAAATGTTGCGTACCTGAAAAAAGCACAAATAATTATGTTTTTGTAAATGATGTCAGTAGCGACACTCAGAGAGTGGCTTTGTGACGTTTTGACATTTTTTATAAGAAATTCATGGCGTAGCCGAAATACTGTTATAAAAACGAGGATGTTTTTGTTGATTGACGTTAGCAGGCGCTACCCAGGGACGACTTTGTGACGTGAGAAATTATTTAAAAAAAGAGATTTATGGCGTAGCCGAAATATTGTAATTAAAACGAGGATGTTTTTGTTGATTGACGTTAGCAGGCGCTACCCAGGGGCGACTTTGTGACGTGAGAAATTATTTAAAAAAAGAGATTTATGGCGTAGCCGAAATATTGTAATTAAAACGAGGATGTTTTTGTTGATTGGCGTTAGCAGGCGCTACCCAGGGGCGACTTCATGACGTGATGAAATTATTAATTTAAATATTTTTTTTCATTTTACATAGCGTAGCCGAGATAAGAAATTGCGTGGTGTTTCGAAATTTAACCGTGTAGGTAGCCGCCTAGTTACAATATTATTTTTGTATTTGTATAACTCCTGTTTTATAATGTTTATGTATTTATCGCTATAAGAATTAAACTAAAGATAGTTTTTACTTTTAATCGCTATCCGTTTTTTAAATTATGTTTGTAACACTCAGTAATATTTATTTTTCAAGTATTCAATGTTATTTTTGCATTTTAATTAATATTGTTAATATAAAGCGTATTTTTATTTATTCGAATTTACTAGACTGTTTTTATTACAAAAAATAAAAATGCATATTTCTCTATGTATTTTTCTGTTATAAACAATCTATTAAAATAATACACATCAAATTTCCATTGTCTGTTGATTTTATTTGCAATCTTCTTTTTTTTCGATGGTTAAAACTCTAGGAAATTCAAAGACAATAAAATTTTTACTGTCATATATTGGCGAGCTCACACGCTATACATAGCCCAATAAATGTATTTGATAAATGTAAAAAATTGTATATAGTTGTAATATTGTATTTTAATTTGTTATTAATAAAAATATTTAAAAAAACTCATTTTCGTTTCGACAAAAAAATTTTGTTAAAATATTAGCACTTATTATTTTAAAAATATATATCTTATTCTTTCGTGCTCACATATCTTCAGGTTAAACCGATAACAATCAACCAGCTACAATAAAAAAATACAAATAATTGCAACGTAATTTGAAGATAATCTGCTTATTTTTATTTTATTTTTCAAAAAAATTATACAACACATTCATTAGAAGTTTAAAACAATTAAAAATTAATGTAAAAATCAAATAAAATAATAAAATATTTTAAAGGGTAAATATAATAGGAAAATCATATAGCGCTGTTTCATATAACAGTTATAATAAAGGCTTAGTTACCATTCACCATCTTTGAATATGTTCAATAGGTTTGATCTATAAAAACAATATCCTTCACTAAATATATCAGATACGTGGAAATAACTATTGTCGAGTTCATGAAGCCTATTACGGCATTTCAAGTATACACTGGCCGTGAATTGTTGCTATAAAACAGTAGCACCTGTTTTGCAATTCTTCCAGGCACCCTGAAGTTGATGAAAGATAACAGTTTTGGGCAATCTCATATTGAATTTAAAATTTTTAATAGGTTTAAAAAGTCTTTAATTTTTCTAATATCGTTAAATTTGAACAAATTTAACGTTTTTCATAAAATCCTAATTCGAAAATTCATGACTAATTCCAAGTTTAAAATTTATATTCCTTGAGATTTTTTTAGGACTCTTTTCAGAAAATAATTGTTGTAAGCAATTTATATTGTAGAGTTGTAGTGAAACTGACTTCTCCCTTATAAAGTATACATCAATTTCAGAGTGCCTATGTTTTTGAATTCCGTAGTCACACGTTATTCGTTTTCAGTGATTTACTAGTTATGTTGTTTATGTGACTAATGAAAGATAACTTTTGATCGAAAACGACACCCAAGCCGCGAACCTCAGAAGTTGAGACTAATTGTATATTACACATCAGATAATCAAAGACTATGGGATTTTTTATTCTAAAAAATCTCATTATCTAGCGTTTTTTAATATTAAATTATAGTTTATCAATATTAAATTATAGTTTATTAGCGGATCACTACTGGAACATTTTATCTAAATTACGTTTCAGTCACAGAATCATTTACAGTATTAATAACTTTAAAAATCTTCATGTCATCGGCAAACAGCAATCAAATACATCCATTATATCATCAACAACGACGATGAACAATATTAGGCCCAAATGGGAACCCTGTGGAACACCACTAGTGGCACAGAAAGATTGGGATAAAGTGTTTAAATTTTTTACCGTTAGTGTTTTATCAGTCAAGTAACTTTGAAACCATTTAGTCATAAGACCACTTATTCCTAGTTTAGATGGTTTTGCGACAGTAAATTTTAAACACACCTTGTCAAAGACCTTTCTTAAGTCAGTGTAAATAGAATCTACCTGTTTCCATAATTTAAATTAATTTTTTTATGGCATTTTCGATCTAGCAGACATGAATCTATGCTGAGAAATTGTTATTATATGCTTTAAGTTTGTTGATGCAATTAATTTATTCAAAACAATTTTCTCGAAGAGTTTAAGGATAGCAGATAATTTTTTATGTCATAAACATACTTTAATAATAAGAATAGCATTTTTTCACTAATACTTTGTTATTGTGACCAATTGACACTGCACATCACATAACAAGGTTATTCACTTACTGCATTAAAATGAAAATACAGTCCACTCCGCTAAATAATATCATAGAGAAGGGCCCCAGGGCTTAACCCCCCGCTATATCTCGCCCCGCATGCGCGGAGGAATTCGTTTTACCACCATATTTTTTTTCATCCTCAAAAATAGACTTTCTTTATCTGATTTATGCTACTTATAGTAATTAATTAAATAATAAAGTAGACTCTTTTAACCTACTCTCCAAAATTAATCTAAATGTCCCCTTTTGCGTGACAAGAAATAAGTATTTATTGCATCTGCCAGTCTGTAGCACTAACTATGCACAACACTCTTTCCTATATCGTTCTTTCTTTAACTGTAATTGTTTTTTTCATCTATTGATATATTTAAAATGCCCCTTAATTTATTTAAAAATAAATTAAGACTCATTCTTTCTGGCTGCGATACGATCCCACTTGCTATTTAATGATGCTCACACTTACACACACCTAAACACTTACTCCTACACAAATACACATAAACACACCCTTTTGTTGTACCACAATTTAATATGTATGATTTTTATTCAGAAACTTCACACAATTTTTATTTTTATTGTATCTGTCTGTGTGCAACGTTACATCTCACTTGTGCTACTGTGAGTGTTTATAATGTTCAAGAAAATAGAGAACGCCACCAGTTGTAAAGTTAAATAAATTTCCCAACGCAAGGAATGTGCGACTCTGCGATATTCATAGGCAACTAAAGCAGGTGTATGGAGACAATGTTATGGATGAGTCGTCTGTTTGGAGCTGGTGTCGATTTTTCAGCTTGGAAATAGAGAACATACATGATGACGAGCATTCAAGACGGCCGTCAGTCATTACGGACGAACTGCTGAGTTCAATTGACGAATTCGTTAAAAAAGATCGGCTCATTGCAATTGACGAGATCCGTGAACATTTCTGTAATGTTTCACGAACAGTTGTTCATAAATTTGTTAAAGACCACCAGCATTACTCGAAAATTTCGACAAGGTGGGTCCCTCGCATACTTACTGATGAACACAAAACCACGCGTATGTCTGCAGCACTGACGTCTTTGGAACGTCATTCTGATGAAGGAGACTCTTTCTTGACTCACATAGTCACAGGTGACGTAACGTGGGTTTGTTATGCAACATCCGAGAGTAAAATACAATCAATAGAAAGGCACCATGTCCATTAGGCTGGATCGGAAAGTATATTGAAAAAGGAAAGAAAAACTGAGTATCAGTACTTTCTTCGTCTTCTTCTTCTTATCAGCTCGTTTCTTTCCACTGCTGGATATAGGCCTCTTCCACATTATTCGAGGTTTTTCTGTCCTGGGCACTCTGTTTTCATCCATGGCCCACGAGTTCGACGACGTCGTCAGTCCATCTCCTCTGTAGTCTCCCTACTTTCCTTTTACTTTCGTACTCATCGTATTATATATTTACATATGTTTGGATAATTTATATAGCGCCATTTTTGTGAAAATCACTTCAAGGGCGCTGTACATTCAATAAATATCCCAGCACGTCTTGCAGCTACAGAGCGCATGGACGGTTGGGATTCTAGTTCCTCGTCTCCAATTGTGATATATAAAAAATACGATATATACGAGCTAGATCACGCTAGATCACAATATAGCACATCTTGCATCTACGGAGCGCATGTCTCAATCTAGCCCCTATTTTTATTTTTTTTTTATTTATTTATTTCTTAAGTTAGCTTATATTAAAACTAATATAAACTATTATGTACATTTACATCATCTATATATATTTACATTTCCTTACAGTAACTTATACATTTATTTTTAAATTCTTTCAGACACTTTTCATTCTTCATACATTCAGGCATCTCATCATACATTTTTAAACCCTTATACATCAAACAATTTTGCGACTCAGCTCTTTTCAATAATGGTAGTCTTATTTTATCCTTTTGTCTAGTACATTATTTTTTTAATTTTTTTATTTGACAATGAAGTTTAGAGTTTAAGTGATATTGTAAAAAATGAAATAAAATACAAATTTATAAAAGTAAAAGTTAGATTACAACAAGTCTTGCAGCTACTGAGCGCATGGACAGTTGAAATTCTAGACCTCATTTACAAAATTTAGATATTTGATAGTTGATAACATTTACATAATACGATTTATAAAATATGATAGCTAACATCACAAAAAGTTGACAACCTCGAAAAAGTAAGTTAAAATAAAAAAATATATGAAATTAATATTTAAAAAATTTATGAGTATTTTAGAAACAAGAATTAAAACAGACAGGAATAAAAAATATCTCAAATGCGCGAAAAAGGTACATATTTGAAAGAAATTAAAAACATTACATTCAAAAAATAATAAAGAAATTAAAAGAAAAGAAATTAAAGTTGGTTTAACACAATATAAAAAGAATAACAAACAACGGTATTTTTTTTAAATTAAAAAACCTTACACACGCGTAAATCATTTCACTTAAAATGGATCGACGATCGATGTAGCCAGTCATCGTTTTATATTGAATATAATACATTATATTCAGCAAGACATAAAAGAGATGTCCTACAGTACATGCACGCCATAGAGACATGAACAAAGCAATGTTTCCTATAAAGAGACCACAGCGCGTGGTAGCGCCCAGTCAGCCCAGCCAACCCGGAGAGACAGCTCAACGCAGTCACTCAGTTTCGGCATGTAGTTTATTTATTTTAACACTTATAATACATATACGTATACAATATATATACATATAAGGGCGGGCATATTGCCTTAAGAAAATTTCTTTCTACCTACCCAAACCGTTCAGTTTGAGAATATTACAAATACATAGACATATTAAATCTTAAGATTTTATACAAAAATTAAAAACAAAGATTAACAAAATAAAAATATATAAAAAATTAACACTGCACTATGAAGAGAGGATAGGGGATGGGAAGGAAAGAAGAAAGATAAAGGAACAATTTAAATATTTAGATAGTGACATTTCAATATTGACTTAAATGTTAATAAAGATGGGGCGTCTTTAACATTAGTGAGTAGATTATTCCACAATCGAGCGGCTACTACTGTGAAAGAGGAAGCAAGAAAATAAGAGCGATGACAGGGTATTAAAAGGGTTCTTTCGTTACTAGAACGAAGAGATAGTCCGTATTGTGAAAGAGGTTGGAAGAACTTTCTCAGATAAACAGGCGAAGTGGGATTATTTAAAATATTGTGAAGAAGTGATAGAATATGAATGTTTCTTCTATGCCTGATACTGAGCCAGTGTAGTTGCGTGCAATACTCGGTTATGTGGTCAAATTTGCGAAGATCAATGATATAACATTTACAAATATTCTGCAATCGTTCTAACTTATCAAGTAATTCAGAGTTAGCATCTGGATAACATACATCCGCATAGTCAAAGAGTGGAAGAAGTAAGCTCTGGACTAATGTTTGCTTAACATTAATCGGCAAGAAATTCTGTAATCTTTTAAGTTAGTGCAAGTGTAGTTAAAGTGCAGCCAGTTCAATCCTCCTCAAAATTGGAAAAGTGTTTTCAGGCGTTGCCTAGTATGTGAAATAATTCGATCGGGTTTCTCTACACAACAATAAAGGTTTCAGCTCTTTAACTTCACTAAAATCAACAGCTAGAATAGAATAGAATGTTAGAAGATAGATCTTCAAACTAGGACAAAACGTTGAATATTACACAGTGTGTAAAGTGGCAACATAAACCAGCCAATGAAAAATCATATACCCTGTGAATGCCTAGACTTCCATACTCCCTTCTCTCAAATGTTCTCTATCCCTGTTGTGATTTGTTACTCTAAAAAAACAAAGTCACGTTTACCCTTCTTCGTAGGCATAATTCGATTATGTACATAAGTTCGTGACATTGTTTATTACTTAATTTAAAAACGTATACAGTTAAGCAGATAAAAGAAAAATTAATTTAATGATCTTAACTAATTATTATTGTGAACTCGTGATAGTTCTCGGGAAGCCTTCCCAATTTGCACGTTGAATTTTAAAAGTTCACGTGCATAAAGAATGACCATGTCATAAAAAATGTTTTTTATTCAAAAACCTCTTTTGTTTTAGCATCTATAGTTATATAAGTTAGATTAACACGTTTCACTGTAGGATTTTTGCTTGTGTATGTTAGGAGCTCCTTTACCAGTTGGAGATGATAGATGAAAACGACGATATGATATGATGTATATTTACAAAAAATAATAGAGTTATTCGAACTGACGAACTGAACTGAACATTTCTAAACTACTACACTGGCTTAATTAAAATACATGCCTGATATTTTATCCTCGAAAACTTGAAAAAAGTTGTTTTTACGTTAGAAAAATTGTAAACGACTTACCAGTCTTGAAGATGCATACTTAGGCGAAAGCACTCGTTGGTAAATATTTTTATTTTTTTTAACATTTTGAAATTTTATTGACATTAAAATTTTTTATCTTAACTGTTTGCAGTGTAACTTGCCCCTAAAAAGAGTTGGTCTATCGCATTCTTTCTGGGCTGGTATTCTGAATGGAATTGTGTGTGAAGAGATTGCTCTATTATAGGGTTGCCTTATTTCACTAGGGTCTCGTCGGGACGTTCTGGAATGGGGATATGCAGCAACAAAAAAGCAATTTTTTAATGTTTTTTCAGAAATATAATAGATATGTTTTTCTTACATTTTATGTGGTGCTTCAATTTATATTTATATTTATATTTTGTTTCTGACTTAATATTGACATACTGCTATATTGATTCTACCGTCCCCGGCAGCAGACGACATTTTTTATCGTTGCTTTTTACTAGGCCAACATCTACCTACATCTACAGATAAGTCGGTGAGTGGTTTTATACAAATTTTATTAACATAATATTAAAATGTTGGACCACAAAGTTAATGCTTTGAATATTAGAAATATATCAACTTCACCATACTCGTTACCTAGCCGGTGTAGTCTAGGTATTGGTGAATTGTAATAATAATTGTGACTGCCAGGAGATTAAAAAAATAACGTTAGCTGCCGAGTATTTCGAACAGGTACTTTTAAGCTGATAACATTAGTTGATTCCGGGACGTCCAATACGCCATTTGCTATTTTATATAAATTTAATAAATCATTTATAATTCATATTTTACAAAGAGTTGACATATTTAGTGTACATAATAAATTATCGTAATCAATATTTTCAGTGGGTATATTAAGTTTGTAATTTATGAATCTATGGAATTTACGTTGTACTCTTTCTAACTTTAAATTATGAACATTGTAATAAGGGGACCAAATTGTTGAATTGAATTCTAAATTACTTTTAACCAAGGCAGTAAATAGCACTTTGAGGGTAGTGATGGAATTAAAATCATTTACAGTTCGCTGCAAATATCCAAGACATTTCATCGCCTTATTATTGATGGGATCAATGTGAGGAATAAATGTCAATTTTTCGTCAAAAACTATCCCCAAATCCTTTATTTGTGTAACTCTTCCCAGATTGATATTATTAAGGTTTTAATCGAATATTATGGGTTTTTTACTTCTTGTAAATAATATTACACAACACTTGTCGACACTTAAGTAAAGTTCATTTTTCTGACTCCAGTTGTACAGCCTTACCAAATTAGATTGAAGAACTCCACAATCGGTATCAGAGGTAACAGTTTTTGAAATTTTAAGATCGTCAGCAAAGAGAAGAATGTCTACTTTCTCAAATATTGACACAATGTCGTTAACAAATAAAGAAAACAGTACTGGTTCCAGGTGGGAGCCTTGGGGTACCCCACTAGATGCCTCAAACTGATACGAGTTATAACCGAATACTTTTACTAAGATTTTCCTTGATGACAGGTAGCTTTTAAACCATTCCAAGATATTACCAGTAATTCCCAATGAACTAAGTTTGTGTATTAAAATTGTATGATAAACCTTGTCGAACGCTTTACTAAAGTCAGTAAAGCTGGAAAAAGTAAGCGTTGGTCTAATGTTTGCTTAACATCAATCGGCAAGAAATTCTGTAATCTTTTAAGTGAGCGCAAACTGCTATAAAGTTTACGACTAACTTTGTTAACCTGATCGTGCCACCCTAAATGCTTATGAATACCAAAGTTTTTGACTAAAGTCATATATGCAATTTCTGTACCATCTTTTTTGAAAAGAGGAAGTGTGGAAAAATTCACTTTTGAATACATTACATTCATTGATTGCATTTAATATTGACATGAAGTATGTTTTTAACAGAGTGATTTACACTGGAATATTTTAGTATCCTCGGACTGGAACCCGAAGCGTGAGACTGATCACTACCTTCGTAACCTATTATTAATTTTAATTTGGTATACCAAAAAAAACCTAATGATGCAAAAAATTAATTAATCATTGTTTTATTTTGGAAGGTTTATTGTGTTCAAATGAATAATAATTCAGAAGTTCTGTTACGTATATAAATGATCAATTTTGATATATTCGTGATATAAATCTTAATATTACAAACAACTTCTAAGATGCGTTTTCTGGTATTGACTCTCTTTGTTGTAGTTTTGGCTTCCTTTGTAGGTAAGACATTTTGTTCAATTATAAATGCAGGTAAATAATAAAAGGCAATGTAAATAATGCTTATATTAAATACAAAATATTTTGTACTAAATACTGAACACAGTTATTTATGTATACGCCCAATGGGCATTTTTTAGGATATATTTATACATGATGTATTATAAAGGAAAGTAGGACACAATGATTTATAGTAGACTTGGTGGGAGTGGAAGCGGTAGAGAGGTGTTTATAATTTAATTTGATTCAGTGATCGTTTGAAAGAAGACAACTTGTTATCAAAGAAATCAAGACTGGTATATTTGTTGGCAGACCTAAGAGAGCATAGGGGAATGAAAACAATAGTTAGTTCTATGGTTATAGGTATGAAATATATTTAATTTTATTGAGCTCAGTAGTTCAGGCGCATCAAAGAGTAATTTAAAATTTTTAAATAGGACTAGAAGGTCGGATTAATTTCGACGGTCTTGAAGAGAAGCTATATTAAGCTAGTTCTCATTATACGTATATTGGTTTATGGATAAGCCCAACTTCCACTCTATCTTTCTGAAAAATCGAGTATTTTTGTCTCGATCGCTACTCTCAGGCGAAAAAGTCTCCCCACATAAAAGTGGTTGACACGTTTGCCTACCATGCTTGATGTACTGGGTTCGATTCCTGGAAGAATCGACATGGAATATTTACATTATGACATTTCACTGTGCCTGGGTTAGCACCAGAAGCGTAAGATTGATCATCTTACCTTTACGTAACAGATGGTCGAGATACACTGCACTGTATTTAATATATTTGTTTTTTTACATTATTATTTTTTTTCGGATCCTATCTAATATTTATTATTTATTTTAAAGAAACAAACAGTCGATAATGATATAAAAACATTAAAAAAGTACGGTTGAAAGACAGACCAGCGAAGGTTTTAAATAAGAATCATACATATTCAAAGTGGTACGGCAAAAGGGTGTGTTTATGTGTATTTGTGTGGGAGTAAGTATTCAGGTGTGTGTAAGTGTGAGCATCATCAAATAGCAAATGGGATCGTATCGCAACCGGAAAGAATGTTATTATATACTCATGTGTCTGTGTCAACTAATTGCTCGTCTCAACTCAACACAGGACTTTTAGTCCCACGGAGTTGGGACTTATGTCTCAAATAATGTGTAATAAACTTCCTAAGTTAATAAATAAATATTCCAATGGAGTGCACTATGTACCGATTTGATTTACGTTGAGATTTAAATAGTTGACATGCGATTATGTAGGTACTTAATAATATTGTTTTTTCAATTATATATTTAAATCATTTACTTTGCGTTTATGCATCATTATAAAATAAAATAAAAAAAACGGTTTTAACAAAATTCGACTCTTAAATTATTCAACAGATCAGCTAGAATTGGTACGGAAGAGGTACCCGAACTTTTTAAAAAGCAAGGGTGGCTGTCCGTAAATGCTATTCTATGGCTCAAATTTGTTACTAGATATCAATTTAATAGTAACTACCAGAAAACGTAAATACATATAATACACGGCTAGCATAACGTGAAGGCTTGTTAGTACTGAGGTTTGTAAACAAGTATAGCTAAAGAATACTTTATTATACAATTCCTAAAATTTTCAATAAGATTCGTAAGCAGATCTTCAAAGAAAATGTTGACAAAACTTTTAAGCAAAAAATTATTAAATGGTTAATATGTAACAAGTTTTTATATTGATTTTTATTTTATTTTAACAGTCATATATTGAAATTTTGTTTATAAAATACGTATGCTTTTAGTTCTTAATAATGTTTTTATTACTTTTTCAATTTATTTAATTTCTCTAACTTTTTTATTTGTGAAGGAAAAATAAGAAACCTGCTGACAAGCCGGTTTCGCGGTTTAGTGGGTTTTATTATTCCTCCTTTTATATTTTCTGTTCATGTTTACCTTCTTAAATAAAAATAAATACAAACAAAATAAAAATGAATGAGGTAAATAGAAAAGAAAAACAAATTTGTTTATTTTTCAATATTTTTACAGCTACAATTAAACCAGCCACAATAAAGAAAAAACAACAAAATTCATTTGTATTAATTATTTTTCAATGTTTTACAGCTACAATTGAATCAGCCACAACGGCTAAACCTAAATCTCCAACAGCAAGCCCAACAAAACCCCCAACAAAACCCCCAACAAAACCCTCAACATATGCTATTACTAAACCTCCGGCAGTAACATCTAAAACGACAACTAAAACAACGGTTGCCACAAAGAAACCTCCGACAACAACAAAACCACAAACCGTTCGTACCACTGCAAAAATTACTACACAGAAACCTTCTCTAGGTTGCAACGGAGACCCAAATGCAGAAACAAAACCCTGTGGAGATCCTTGTCCATTAACATGTGATAATCCATCTGGAAAGAACAGAGTTTGTCCTGCCATTTGTATCGTAAATGGATGTGGATGCAAAGTTGGCTTTGTCCTAAACAAAAACCAAAAATGTATTCTACTTGCTAATTGTCCTAAGTAAACCGGTTTTTTTTACAATAAAAAAAAAAGTAAGAAAAATATAAAGAATAATAAAATTTAATTGGGAGTTTAATTTCTATTCTAAATTGCATTTACAAATATTGCCTTACTTTTATTACTAAGAAACAAAATGGAAGTTTAATCGGCCCCTACATGAAAGTTTGTTTTTTTCAATGAGTAATGCTGCCATACAGACAGCAGGTCAGTAATCAATATTTTATTATTTTTGCATTCTAAAGGGATTATTTTAATTGCTTGAAAATAATAAGCCTTTAATAATCTTGTTAGCCGTGCAAAAACTAATTATTAAAATTATGCTTTATACAAATTCAAATTTTTCCAACAGCTAATGAGGAAGTTCAGTGGTTTGTTTAAAAAAAATATTGTTAATAGACTAAGGAAAAAAATATAAAAATGATTTTTTACGTTTTGTATTTCTGAAATAACTCCGCGTGTGACGTCAGAGGTTCTCTTTCGCCTCTTCTCGATCAGTTCTTCCCATTAGTCCACTGACTGCGAGCAAACCGGAGATTTTCCATCATTAATAGATTAGTGGAACTAGTGACGTCATTCAAAGTAGTTTGTTTCTATTAAAATATTTTTTAATCTGTTTTTCGTAGATTTTCGGGAAACTTTGCCAAACAATTTAATGATCCAATTTTTACCGTGCGCAAGAAAACATTTATTGTGTCTGATTTCCCGTAGGGCTGAAATTCGTCATTATTTCAGGAAGAACTATTGAAGCTACAAGAAATCTGTTGCCAGCAATGTCTAAAATACGTTTTTATGGACCAAGATTTATTTCCTGAAAATATCAATAGATCTGGTCAAAGATTTAATGGTTTACATAAAAACCCTTATTGTAAATCCAGACTAGGGCAAAGACACTCATATTTCACAGCTTCAAAGCTGTGTAATGCATTTCATAGGGACAATAGATGAATTATTTGAATCTATTTCAATAAATTGTTTTGCTGAAATTGTGGATAAAAAAACAGATTTGAATTGCTTCTTTTTTTAATGAATAGCATTTAAATGGAAACGAATACATTTATTATAATTTTCTCATTTTGATTGGCGAAAAAAATGTGTTTTAATATTAGCACTTTTTTAATATTTTTCAATATCTTTCTTATTCTATCGTGCTCACATATCCTCAGATTTAACCGATAACAATCAACCAGCCACAAAAAAATTGTTAAAAATTGTAAGGTAATTTGTAGATAATCTGTTTATTTTTATTTTATTTTACCAAAAAAATATATAACGCATTCAGTAGAAGTTTAAAACAAAAATATATTTAAAAATCAAATTAAATAATGTAATATTTTATAGGGTAAATATAACAGGAAAGTCATAAAGCGCTGTTTCATATAACAGTTATATTAAAGGCTTATACCCGTATGCAGAGACAAAACTTAAGGTGAGGAAAATACATTCTATTGTCTTCACCTTCGGGTTATTCTCTGCATATGAGATTAGAATGTACTATCCTTACCTTAAGTTTTGTATCTGCATACAAGTATAAGTTACCATTTACCATCTTTGAAAAAGTTCAATAGGTTTGAACTATAAAAAACAATGTCCTACACTAACATCATCCGATACATGGGAATAACTATTGCTGAGTTCCCGGAGTCTATTTAATACAGCATTACTTACTATACACTGTCCGTGAATTGTTAGTATAAAACGTGAATTGTTACTATAAAATCTGTTTTGTAATTCTTCTAGGCACCCTGAAGTCAATTAGAAATAACCGTTCTGAGCAATCCCATATTGAATTGACAATTTTTAATAAGTTTAATAAGTCTTTAATTTTTCTTGGATGGTAAAGTTTAAACAAATTTAATGTTTTTAATAAAAAATCGTAATTAAAAATTCATTACTAATTCCAAGTTAAAAATTTATATTCCTTATTTTTTTTTGGTCTCTTTCCAGAGAATAATTTTGTGTTGAGAATAATCATCGTGATTTCGGGTGTGACAGGGTTTAAAGAACACCTGTATAACCTTTAAAAATGAAATTTATAAATTATGAATTCTTAGATTATTCTTATCTTAAGACCAATACATAATATTAGGGCTGTTTCCAGTATATTTTACACCCTTAATCCTTATTTTTTTTTGTGCATTACTCATGTAATTTAAAAATAATTTTGTCATCAATTAGCTTCGTATACCACTCACGTTTGTATTAGCTGCAAGTAATATGTTCTCGGCTGTGCATGGCATTTCTGAAAAGGTAAACGAAAACAAAAGTTATGTTTGTATGAATTTTCAAATGACATGTTATATATATATATACAAAATCATAGTCTTAGACTTTTTTTCGTCTAATTGAATTGGTTTTTTTTTTCGTATTTTCAATCGAGGTCGGACATTATCATTTGTCTGTTTATTACGATAAGCTATCTTGTACTCACCAATTGAATACCATTGCTGTGTAGGATATCCCATCTCTGTTCTGGCAGCGTTGAGAGCCTGTCTGATCGCAAACACTACAGAAACAGACGTGGTCAGAGGAGGCTCACCAGTTGCTGAAAAAAAATACGAAAGTCGTATTGACGTGTGCCAATTTAAATGTAAAAAAAAATTGAAACTCAAATATTTGAGTTAGATAAATCAAACAGAAGAACAAACAATAGAATTAGTTATTTATTTGGGATTTTTTTATAACATATTTACTTACCCTTGGAACGTAAAACCCCCGAAGGATTAGGAGCGTTTCGTCTGAACGAGACTCTCATATCTATAGGAATATCTTTCGCTCCTGGTGGTTTGTAATTCCACGAGCGGTTTGTTAGTAATTCTCCAGTATTTTCATCATAAACCAACTTTTCTGATGTCCAATAACCGAGACCCATAACAAAACCTCCTTCAATCTGTAAGAAGTACATTTTGTAAATTAGTATTTTATTTTATTTATTTGGATAACCAGCAGCCATAATTATCTTATATATATAACAAAACAAATAACAAATAAGCCAATTACAGGTTTCCACAAGTAGCATCACAGTAAGTTTAAAAAGATTCTCGAACATAAAATGAATAGTAATTTTATGTAAATTCAAGAGAAAAGAAAAAATACTACGAATTATTTCGAAAGCAAACGCTGTACGCCATTAAGATTATTTGCAAATAAATCGATGTTAAATTATTTATTTATTACATTAAAATTATTAAAAGTTCGCCATAAATATGAATTTTCCCTATAATTAGATGAAACAAGACGTATGTGAAGAAGAAGGTTATTTCTTAAAACTTTGGAAGGAACAAAGTAGTACCTAGATGCATTCGTGTATTTGAGAAAATGTATTTTATCTTTGCATTACCTGACCAACATCCACTTGAGGACTGAGACTTTCTCCCGTATCTTCTAATATATCAACCCTTAATACTTGATGATTTCCTGTTAAAATATCCACCTCAACTTCTGCCATAGTGACTCCCCACACAACGTAAGGTTTAACGTCATCATTAGGAGTGAACATGTAGTGTGCACAAAGATCCACAAGAGAAAGGTGAGCCTTTTTTATTAGCTCCTTCCACGTTGGTTTAACCATTTGTTTCTTGATCGGTTGCAGTCTGTTTAGCAAGGCTTCGCAGGCCTTCACTGTTGCGAAACAACACGATTCGCTTGACCAGCTGCCTCCAGATACCATAACATTTGGCGCTGTGAAGTTGTTGCTAGGTTTGACTACAACCATCTCAAGAGGAATACCAAGAGTGTGAGCGCATACTTGTGCTACTTTCGTATTGATACCTTGGCCCATTTCAATTCCTCCGTGAGATACAGCCACGGTACCGTCATTGTGATAAATAGAGACTACAGAAGAAAAATTGCCAGCGTAAAAGAAATTAAATTTTAGTGGTAAAGTACTGATTCCACGTTTACGCCAGCGATTTTCACTGTTGAACAAAGCAATACTTTTACAGCGGTTTTCAAAATCAGTAGTTTTCTTAAAGCTTTCTAAAAGTTCAGGGATGACGGAAGCTTCTTGATCGACGTTTGCCATCCTGACATCCAGAGGATGTTTTCCTGTTTCAACTGCAATGTGTTCCATAATATTTTCGATCATCGCTATTCCCTCAGTTGCTCCTGCATCAAACGTGTTTCTGTTACATTTATAAATTTCATTAAATATAATATATATTTTTTATAATTCATTGAAGTAACTTACCCGGAGAACGGCATGCAATATTAGAAGCAGTATCCGTAAGAACGCTAAAACCTTGCACATTCCAAGTATCAGTATCATAACAGTTTGAGAAACACGTCAATGTATGGTTGGTTATTGGATCATTGTGACTACAACCGTCATCTGCGTAAATCTTATTATTCAAATACTGAATTTTTCCCTTATCATCGACGCCAACCTACAGCCATTAATAAAGTACAATGATAGGAGTAAAAAAAATGACAAATCAATTGATACAATAACATTTTCAAACCCTGTACCTCATAGTCGCAAGCGCATGGAAGTCGTTTGCCCATAAAAGCCATATTGGCTTCCATGGACATTACGAATCGAACAGGTTTATTGAGTCTCATTGCTGCAAGGGAACATGCAATGGCAATCTGAGGAGGACGAGTAATCTTTCCTCCGAATCCACCTCCGATTCTTTTAATGTTGATGTTGATTCTAAAATCAATAGAGAATATACATGTACCATGTAATATTTTTTATTTATTTATTTTTACAATACGCCTAAGGGGCGGGGCGGGGCATTCACAAAAATTATACAGGTGAGTACAAAGATGGTAAGTAATAATTTTAAAAATAAACAACACTTTTTTGTATACACGTAGAAACAAAAAATGCAAGATGCAATGCAAAATAAAAAGCGAAACTTTGCATAATAAAAAAATAAAAAAATATGGATACAAGAAAAATATTAGAATTAAAAAGCAGATTGTAAACAACTTGTGTAAAGAATTTTAACAAAAGAAAATGGTATTAAAAAATTAATATTAAAAAAATAATCAAAATTAGTTTACAGTACGTATATAAGATAATAATATAATACACGGTACACAAAAATATTTGACAAATTAATTTCAGAAAGAGATAAGATAATAATTATACACAAAAAACGAAGAAAAAATTACATGAAAATGAAAGTTTTATTACAACTTTAATAATTAGTTTTAAACAGTGCATTTAAGAACGTTTTAAAATAAATAACTCGATTCGGTATTTTAAGGTTGATAAGATGGTTTGTATATGGATTTATAGAACATAAAAGGTCAGTAAAATCTCAGCATGATAACGTACACATTATTACAGTCAGATTTACTTTAAAATTATTAAAATTCACGTTTATCAAAATTGATGTATGTCATTTCACTTTTATGGCAATCAAGAAAGTTCACCAGCCACATTATGATATTTTAAAGGTATCCAAATTTAATAACATAACACTGCTGCTTACCTGTTTTCTGGAATATTAAGCGCTTGAGACACCGCAACCTGTGTCAGATCCATCCACTGGGTAGCGCAGAATATATCTAAACCATCTTCTACAGGTAGGACGATGCACGTCTGGGTCTCAATTGTATAATGGTATTGTCCGTGAAAATCAAACGAACCTTGAATTACCCTCGTGACATTAGCTCCTCTTATTTTAGCCTCTATTTTATTTTCTACAACAATTCTCTCACTTAAATCGGGTGATTTTAGGGCCTGTCTCACAGAAATTACTGGTTTTTTCACGTCTTTGTAGATCACCTTAACATTTTGCGATGCAATGTTGGCAAGGCGTTCTGTATTAGCGACTATCAAACCGATCGGTTGGCCGTGGTAGAGAACTTTTTCGCTGCAGAAAATTTCTTCGTCATATTTGTTATGTAATAGTTCACACACGTTTCCTGGAGTAAAAGAGTTTTTCCCGGGTAAATCAATTGCGGAATAAAATGATATCACTCCTGTCATGCTCTGAAATAAATAAATGTATAAATCTTTTGCCTTTGAAATAAGTTAAAATTTTACTGAACATACGCGAAATTGCTTACAATTCGATTATCATAAGACAGTATTCTGAAAAGTTCTTCGAGATATTGCTGTGTGCCAACCTCGTTTCAAACCCTTTTTGCCTTTTGTCATATTGAAAACTATCGCAATTTCTGGTTATATTCAATATGGGGGCCATCTTTTGTATTCCTATTTCTTTCACACAAGAGTTATTTATTACATCTTTTCCGGTGGTCATCTCTGGTGGTCATTCACAAATACACGTCAATAATTTATTGTCTTAATGTGTTTACGTAATATTGTTCAAATTTATATTTTATGCCGAAACAGTTTAAGATCAATTTTTAAGAAAGATAGGCTGGAAGTTGGGCTTATCCAGAGACCTATATACGTATAATGAGTTAAAAACTACTTTGAATATATCTTCTCTTCAAGACCGTCGAAATAAATCCGACCTTATAGTTCTATTTAAAATTCTCAACTCACTCTTTGATGCGCCTGAACTACTGAGCTTAATAAAATTAAATATCCCAACTAGAAACCTCAGACAAAACTTACTCTTTCATACCGATAACCATAGAACTAACTATGGTTTTCATTCCCCTATGCCCAGAATTTTTAGGTCTGCCAACAAACATACCAGTCTTGATTTCTTTGATAACAAGTTGTCTTCTTTCAAACGATCACTGAATCAAATTGAATTATAAACACCTCTCTCCCGCTTCCACTCCCACACAGTCTACTATGAACCATTTAGTCTTTCTAATTTTGTTATAATAATTTTATATGTGTAAATGTGTCCATAAAAATGCCCATTGGGCGTATATATAAATAAATAAATAAAAGAGCAGGTGCCTCTTGGTTAAAGCATCATATCTTTAAGCTTTAAGAAGTTTGCATTCAAGTAGTATAATAGCTTAAATTTCGATTGTTAGATATTGTTTGGACATATCTTGCGATTTTTCTAAATTGCGCCTTTCTTAACTGAAGCTTTTATTATCTCCTCCATTTAATGTTAACACTTTGTATCCCGGAGCCGTGTAAACACGTGATTATATAACCATTAGTTGTGTCCCTGTCCCGTGTTTTCACGTGGTTTACCAGCTGTCTAAAAAAGTGCATTTTATTGACATCTAGTGACTTCTATTAATACATTTTCACTGCTGGTAAACCAAGTAAAAACACGGGACCGGGACACAACGCATGGTTATTATAATCACGTGTTTTCGCGGCTCCGGAATACAAAGCACAATAAAAGGAGTGAGACCCTGAATATGTGTAAACATTGCAATGTGGCTCTCTCCATAAAAACCAATGCCGGCAAAACTATCATACAAAAATGACTTATTAAATTGTTTAAAATAAATATGAGAAGTTTTAATTGATTTAATTTAGTATTTTCATAATTATGACACTTATAAGAAACTCTTCACAAAGCATGAAATTTCACAAAAATGGGCCAGGCACAGGGTAAATTCTATGTGTATTCGGCCGGTATTCAAAGTGTTAAGATACACTTTATAACCCAATACATTGGTTCCAGGAGGACACATTGAAAATAGATTCCTAACTTAGTACGTCGTGACTACGACAATTTATTATTAAATGTAAATTCGAATATTATTAATTATAAGTACAGTAAACCCAACGAGTGAATTGTTATCTTCGAAAGTGAATTGAATAAAACAATACCATCTTCGAAGCTGCCTTTTATTGACGACTGGAGGGCGATTCAATTACTCATTACAGAGTGCCCCTCAGCACCCCACGGCATCCAGCCCCGAGAAAGCCTGAGTTAGTTCGTATGTAGGCCTTTTATGCTTCCAAAATGTTTTGGCCTCGTCTGTGCTTCACAAAAGTTGCTTGATCCACTTATTGGCAGCTTCTTCTTCACATTTAATTTATCTTTTGAAAGGGACCAAATTACATGGCTTATTAAGACTTCATCAAAGTTCGGCCTCACTTTTTTGACCGTAGCAGCCTTGGCTATCTCATCTACTCTCTCGTTTCTTCGATTTCCCCAACATGAGCTCTAACCCAGCAGAATCGAACATATATGCCTCGTATACTGAGGAAATAATTGGTTAAAATGATTGAATGAAAAATGGGTAACTTCAGTATTGTTCCCAATGGTTGTACTGTGTAGCAATACGCTCCAAAAAACGAAGTTTGTCGGTTAATGAGTGACGTTGTTTTACTTGTCCAGCCGGGTGGCCGATAGGAGAGAGGAATGCACGTGGGGAGGCGGAGAAAGATTGTGAAGGGCCGCCGTTGAATGGGGAATACCCGGATAAAAGGATGCGTTTAAAACGAAGGACGCGTTTGCTGTGCAAGTGAACAAGTGGAGCAACGTTACGCACTAGCCTCGTATTTTAGAGCGTATCGCTACAACTATTGCACTCTTCTTTCATGACTAACCAAAACAGCTGCTTTTTTACTTACCAAGGCACTTGAAGCATCAATACTTTCAATTCTTCCATTTGGAACATTGCTTAAAACAAATGCTGCAAATAGTTCTCCTGGTTGAGTTGGTAGATCATTAGCATACTTGGCCTCTCCAGAGCACTGAATTAATGCTTCCAGTTTCGGTATTGGTTTGTTTAAAGGCCACACCTTCTTATTGGTATCAAAGTCCTGCTTTCCACTTGATACAACTCTTTCGAACTCATTTCCTCCAGAAATTTCTCTTGCCTCCAACATATTTTTTGGACTGATATGAAGAATGAACTAAAAGAAAAATAAAACAATTGTACATTAAGTATCAAAATATAAATAATACATTACAAAAAAAACATTTTAGGGGAAAGAATGTAAAAGTCCAGGCATCTATAGGGCGTATAACCTGTCATTGGCTGGTTTAATTGGCCACTTCACATACTGTGTAACATTCATTATTCTGGCTTTATTTTAACATATATATTCTTAGTGAGTTATTTATAACTCGTTGAAAATGACCCTCCAAATCAGATCTTTGGGTAAATTATAAAAACGCAAATATTCATTTTTAACAAAAAATAATATCAACTTGTGTGAAAAAAAAACATGTAGCTTGAAAAACAGGGGTATAAATATCTTTAATTCTTTCGAAAGCAATGAGGAAGTTCAGCCCTACGGGGAAATGGATATAAAAATGTGTTCTTACGCGCGGTAAAAATTAGAGCAATAAATTGTACGGTGAAGTTTACTTGAAAACGTATGAAAAAAATAAGTATGGTTATTTTGATGAAAACGAACTACTTTGCATACGTCACTAGTTCTTCTGAATCAACCGATGATAAGTGAGTTGTAATAGATTTACGGTAGGTTAACTGACTAATTAGCAGAACTCGTCGAGAATAACAACTTGAATCGTCGTAATTTAAAAATACGAAGTTAAAAATTCATAGCGCTTATAATACGATCTATTAAAATTAAATGAAAATTTTGGCGTAGTTTAATAGTCTATAAATAAAAAAATTTAAAACACTGAATTTCCTTATTCAATGCGCTACTGTCGGGCGGGTTATATTTTCCGACAAGAATTATATTGACATTAACAAATTACGACAGGGGTGGAGAACATTTAAGAGAAGGAATTTGGAAGTCTAGGCATTTACAGAGCAAATGTCATTGGCTGTTTAAAGTGGCCACTTTACATGCCTAGATTCCATATTTCTTATTTAAATGTTCTCCATCCCTGTTGTAATTTGTTGATCTTTATAACTCCCTAAGGGTTGAAATCCATCCTTTTGTCTCCAAACATTTGGACAAATTCAAAATATTATAAGCATATTGACATTTAAATAAAATACTTTTATCACCATCATCATCATTCTATATCCGCTCCCTAGTTGGAGCATATGGTATCGACAAAGAGCCTCCATGCATATCTATCGGCTGCCAACTCCTTTGCGTCCAACAGACAGTTAGCAGTGGACGTCCAGGATGTCGAGAACCTGATGCCTTGTAACGTAGGCAAGCGTGGTTAAGGCTCTCAGGAGACATCCGCAGTATATGGCCAAGCCAACCGTATCGCCTCCGCTTAGTGACAGTTGTCACCGGATTTTGCTGCGTCCGTTCTCTAATTACTTCATTCCGCACAAAGTCAAACCACCGCACAACCAAGATTCTTCTGAGACACCTTTTCTCAAAACTCGGTTTTTTTTTTGTTTTGGGCCCTAGTAAGGTGCAGTTATATAGGCGGCATTTGGTTTTTCACTTAGTTAATATCCGATCTCTAGACAGCCTTCATACTGTTGAATGTGGCACCTGCTACTCCTAACCGCACTCCCAGTTCTTTTTGAAAGCTGCTATTTTCTGTAACATATACTCCCAGGTATTTGAAACTCTTGACCCTTTCGATTATTTGGTTTAATAAAGTCAGGGGATTTTGAGCATCGAGTATTACACAGAACATGGGTTTTAGCGATATTAATTTTTAAACCCATGCATGCGGAGTACCTATTTAGCTTATCTACAGTGACCTGAAGACCCCCGACTGAATCGTTAATTTTTATACTGAATATTAAATTTTCTGGACAAATGTCTTAAGCGTAAGATTTTTTTTTAGTAAGATGGGTAGAAATTATAAGGAATTTAAGGGAAAAATCTGATTGAGATCCACAAACAACAAATGCTGTTTGTAAACATTCAAAAACAAACTTTTTATAAACACAAAAAAACAACATCTTTCCATTTTTTTTTTGTATTTGCATTCTCGTCGAATGCAACCCTGGTAGATCGATAAATGAAACATTTATGCTCCTTACTTATTTTTAACATATTAGATTGAAGATTTTAGTATCTACGAATCCGCAAAGCGCAAAGATCTACATTTCCCTGAAAATCACACGTAGATTGGTAAAGCCTTTTAGGAGTTCAGTGACATCACACGTACAGAAGAATTTTACTCGTATATATATAAAAGATATGTAATAGATACCCTTTTTGTGTCTTTTATGATTAAAGATTTTATTTTATTATTAGTTATTTATCTTAAAGAAACTAACAGTCGACAATGATATAATTACATTAAAAAAAATAGTTTAAAGACAGACCAGCAAAGTTTTTTAATAAAAATCATACATATTATAATATTGTGTTACAACAAAAGGATGTGTTTATGTGTATTTGTATGAGAGTAAGTGTAGATGTGTGTTTATGTGTATTCGTGTGGGAGTAAGTGTTCAGGAGTGTGCATCATTAAATAGTAAGTGGAATCGTATCGCAGCCAGAAATAATAAGTCTTAATTTATTTTTAAATAAATTAAGGGGTTTGTAAAATATATCAATTGTACTTTATTATTTAATAATTTATTTAGATACAGTGCGTCTATTTCCAAGAGCAAAAAATCCATTTTGTTTTACAAGGTAATTTAACAAAGATATATACTGGAAAACGTATAATTTGAATGTATTCGTCGATACAATTTCAAAAGCATATATATCTTCAATTATAGAATTATATAAAATAGATAGAATTACATTTTTTTTTAAATTTCTTTTACAGTACACAATATTTGTTAATAATTTGTGACGTACCTTGTAAAAAAGATTGACCGCCAATTTCTGCCTGTACTGTGGCGACGGCTCTGGTGGTGAAACGTCTGGAACTATTTCTTCAGAGAGTTTCAGTAAAATTAGTTTTAGGGTCTTTTTGTCAAAAATCTTCTTTCCCTTAATGCAGTTTTCCGTCTTTGAAGCGTGGACAAATTTAGGGGTGATTCCTCCATAGACAATAGAAGCCTCGGTAACTGTTTGCTTGTCAGCGGCAAATCGAAGAAGGAACCCGGCATTGACGTGAGCGTGGGCATTTTGAGCACGTGGCATAATCTTAAATATATGCAAATAAAATATTAGTATTTAAAGCATTAACTTTGTGGTCAAAATTTTGAATAAACATCTGTAATGTAACCACTCATTGACTTTTCTATGTCTACCAGTTTTGAGAGGTACCACTCTATTCACCAATAAATAAACTACATTAACATGCAAAACCCCCTTTACACCTTTAATTTATTTTTTTTAAACATTTTAATTATATGACACATGCTATTAGAAGCTGACACCAACGTCAACTAATTATAAAAATATTTTAACCATTTTGTTAGTTCAGTAATTTGTATTTAATTCAAAACAAAATTACATTAAACCTTATTTAATATGAGTAGGTATGGGTACCTAATTGATTTATTACCTTAAAGCTGTGAAAAACATAATCTTCTGTAAGAGGTGGTAAATTTATTTTCAGAATTATGCGTTCTCTCATGCTCATTTTCAAATACTCCAACAGGGTAACTTCAAAAAAATGCCCATTCTTTTCACCTGTAAAAATATAATTTTTAACAAACTAAAAGAAAAATTAGAAAAATTCTCATGTTTTCTTACTGATAATTATTTATTTAAAAACCAAAAATAAATTTGAAAAAAATAACATTCTGCAACCACAGATCTGAATAAAAAATACTCAAAAATACATATGTGTACATAGTGCGTGGTGACCAGTGGCGGGCGTATTGCGGCGCGGGCGCCGCGCGCGAGTCAAGGTCTGACCACGTGGTTTACGGAGAAGACATGTCAAGTTCTGTGCTACATGCGTAGATTTGCAAACAAGCGATGTTGTCTTGTATTCAAAGAACTAAGTGAGAAGAAAGTCAACCGTAGGAAACTGGACTCAAATCACATAAAAAACTAATAGCTATCAGGGCGTGCAAGGGATACAGAATAATCTCCTTGTTATTAGCTCGGATTTTGAGTGGATATCCTGATTTTAGGAAATTCCTGATTAGCCTACTACGAATAAAGAATACCTCTCACGAGTCCAACCCTCAAAGATGTAATAGAGGCTTATGTAAAAACAGAAAAATTCACTATAATCATACATAAACCTTATACATAATAAGCAAGGTAAATTATAAATGTAACTCCCGTCTAAAAAATCTAATCTGGTTTGACTTCCCCGCAAACCGCGTGGTAGATCGCGGGTACTTGGCTCGCGCCGCGGCCGCACGCAGCGGCGCAAACGCAAACGCTCGCCACTGTGGCCACACACTTTGGAGCGTAATTTGAATCGGGTTGTAGTCCTGTGGCTAGTGTCTCGGACTCACGGACCAAAGGTCCGTGGTTTCGAATCCCACTCTACCCCAACTTGATTCCCATTTTTTACAACTCGTTGAAAATGGCCCACAAAATTAAATATTTGGGTAAATCATAAGAACTCAAATATTTTTTTTTAATAAAAAAAATAATAAATATATAAATTTTAGTTCATTCTTAAAAATATTTATGATTAAATACTTTACAATAATATATGACCAAATTAAATTAACAATCAATTCCTCACTGGCAAAAACCTTGCTGAGGAAGACGTTTTACAATTTTGGTTTAGTTTGATTTGAAAATTACATGTCACTCACCAATGGTTAATGTCGCACCAATTGCTTCAAATATAACAAATACGTCTGATTGGAACTCATTGCGATTATGTTTCATGGACAAATTTCCAGCAAGTGACCCGAGCTAAAAAAAATAAAGATTATAAAAGAAAATGCAAAATTTAGTGTTTAGCACAAACCCGGTATTAATGGATTTCTCACATTTCTTAACGGGACATGGCCAATCAAATCCATGTGTTTATAAAGTTGTGCAGTGTATTTGAACTTTAGATTCGTCTGCGATACTTCTTCAAACACTTTCATCGTTTCAGCTATGGTCATGTTCGCTCCCAGAACCAGGTTCTCGTCTATCTTGAAGGACTTCAACTCCTTAACGTCTCTGATGTCAATCATGATTTTGGGTGACTGTTTCATGGGGTAAACACCTAAAAGACGCACAAAGTAAACTACGAGTATTAATTACAAGAAATTTCTTCATTTCTACATCCGCTCCTAAGTGGAACATGTGGACATCAACAAACGCCTTCAGGAGACCCTATTGCCAGCCAGCACTCTTGTTTCCTCTCATGTCAAACCCAAGTCTCTTAGTTCCTCCGAACATAGCCGAAAGATCGTCATCGACAGCCTTCCAGGGCGGCGGGAGCTCGCAGGTGAAAAAAAAATTACATTGTAAAACATATATAACAACAGTACCAAAGGAGACAAATATAAAGGCTATCTTCATCGGTACATACCGAGACAATATACTTAACTTCTGTACTATCTCTGTCTATCTCAATATTTTCTACCGGCTTGCCCTCTTGACGTCATATGATCGAATCCAATCAATAAATGACGCCGAAAATTTAGTCCGCGTCTAGTCTAATTTAGTCCCTACTTGATTCAAATTTTAAATAGTTCTCATTCATATTTTAAATAGGCTTCTGCTATAAAAAGTAGCCACTTCAAAGCGGTTATTAACTCAAATAAATCCCAATCCAAGCAAAAAATGCTTACTTGAACATGATTTTCGTATGACTTTTGACCATTACCAAGATGGTATGCTTCAATTTCGTTTGTATTTATCTACCGAAGTATTTCAAAGTCGATTCTTTTGACATCTCGATACATATAGTACACAAAGGAAGATAGTAAAACGGATGGAAAAATCATAATAACTAAATTCATTATTTATGGGGGCAATGTTTTTACGGCTAGATGCTTATTATCTGTTATCTGTTAATCAGGTAGCAGCTAGCCACTATCTAGCCGTTTGGATTCAAAACTCAAAGTGATATCAGAATTTAATTCGACTTTAAAATTTACTTCTTTTCCTCTCGTATTTTAAATAGGCCTTTAAAAAACAACCGGCCACCCCAGAACGATAAAAAAAAAAAAAATAATAATTAAAGCAAAAACTGAACGGTGGAATACATTTTTTGACACTTTTAATAAATAGATGTGTGTACTGTGAGGTACTCGACCCGTTGGTACATACCGATATACCGACCAATATATACCTAAACCTTGAAGGGGGGTTAGTAGTGTAACTTCGTAAGCTCGTGGGGAAATTTATCTTTAACTATGACGTCCTAATGAAGGAATGTCGCTCTAGTACGTAGATACGTGTACTGTGGAGTATGCGCCCCCTTGGTACATATCAATTAACCCACCCAAAACATGAAGGGGGGGGGTACGTAGTGTATCTTCAAAATGGTTCTTAAGAATTTATCTTCAACTAATCCGTTATGGTAAAGGTATAACGTCCCTAACTTTTTGTGAATTTCGCGGCCCTACTCTAGTTAAACAGTTTTTACCCATTAAAATGAACAGCAGAATAATGGATAATATTTTTTAGACAAAAAACGTACTTAGTTAGCTAGTTTTATAACCAACATCAAGAGGCATATCCTAAACCCATCAAAAATATTTTTAACGTACCTTTTGCAGTGTTTCCGTCAACAAACATGTACGATTCACTTCCTTCTTTTCCAAAAATGACAAATATGTCGCTGATTTCAAACACCTTAAACCATTTACAATCTGGAGTGTTGAGTTCTATCTGATTACTTCCCAGACACATTTCCGTTATGGGTCTCTCCATGTTTATTTTACAGGTGTTTTCCGCAGGACAATAATCAGCACAACTCTTGGTGCAAATCAGACCGTTTTTGTTGCACATGTTCAGTTCTTCGATATCGTCAATTTGGCTCAAAAGTTTGGGATCGCAGTCCTTGGAGAACGTTTTGAAAGCATCCAATATCGGACGGTATCCGGTACATCTGCACAAATTACCAGCGAAAGAGTTTTCCACTTCAGCCATAGTCATGTCACCTTTTCGGTTCTCGTACAAGCTGCAACAAATTAACTAAAACCGACTGGAACACCAAATGAATATAGACTTTTATCATAACTGTGGCTGCATTGTGGCAATAAGGTAGAGGCGAACCACGCATAGAAGCGATTATGCGCAGCTTACCATTATTTTTGACTATCCATAATAATGTTCTACGGTGACTTTATTTACAGAAAAACAAACAAATAATTTCTATTTCTTATAAATCATTTCCACCATTTGTATTTTTCACAAAATACAAACAAAATTACTAATCAAACGCGCCCAGAGCCAGCAATGAGCCATGGAACTAACCGATTACTCCAGCTTATTTCTTAGTAAAATAAGTGTACTTTATTCTGAACACCTGAACACTTTATTCTAAACCCAGCGGCGGGATTTTCCTCCTAGAGTAAATTTGCAGATTACACAAATTCTTTGAAGATTTTCGATTTGAAAAACCGTATTTCAAACATTATATCTAAAGGACTATTTTTCTTTGAGATGATACTTTTGCCATGACTCGCAACACATGTGGCGCTTGACGCGGCCATTTTTGGCATTATTTACTTTAGCATAGAGACAATACTCCTACATATGACAACAGCTATATAATATAATGCCAGAACTATGGAAATGTTGTAAGAGCCACAAGCTAAAGCAGTTACTGACTACTTTCCTCATTGAAATTGGTTGACGAGAGTCTGAGGGGTTGATTGATTCTACAATCAATTTGATTGTAGCAACACGTGTTTTTTTAAATATTTTAATAAAAACATTGTACTTATTTTTTGTTTTAAAAATTACTGTTGTTAATTTTTTTTATAGTATAGATATGGATACGGATATTGATATAGATATGGAATATAGATATAGATATACAGTATTGTGCGAATTAATGAAATAAGAGTAATTTTTTACGTATAGCAACACTCATATGTCAATTTGACAGTTATCGCACAAAATTTGTTAGAAAAGGTGGGGATAAAAAAAAATTACTGTAGCTCATATTGACCAAACGGTGGAATATCCTGGGAAGAGGATGTTTTGGGGCTGCTTTTCGTTTATGGAAACCGAATCTTAGAAGGAATTATGAATAGCCTGAAGTATAAAGCTATATAGGAGCAGCACTTGAGTACAGAACTGACTAAATGTTGTCCCAATGGTGGGGCTGCATTTCAGCAGGACTCAGCTCCTTGTCACGTATCGAAGTTTATGCTTAAGTATTTCAATGATAAAAAGATAACTCTTTTAGACTCGCCTAGAAAATCACCTGACCTTAACCCTATAGAAAATTTGTGGGCGATTTGTAAATCTAGGATACGAAAATTGGACTGCACCACCAAGATAAAGATGATAGAAGCTGTTATTCAGATCTGGTTTCAAGATGACAGAATAAAAGAAAATTGCCGAAGTTTAATTGATTCAATGCCAAGACGTGTTCAGGCTGCCATAAAAGTAAAAGGAGGACATACATCCTAATAAACAAAAAATATTTTATGATTGTAGGTCACCTGTAACTGAAAATATTAATAAAAAACGTATTTTATGATAACAACGAATTTTATTCCATTGATTCGCACAATACTCTTGATATATATAAAGAAATAATGTTTTTAAAGAGCTTTATCCAATCATGTACACATTTCAATTTTGAATTTTGGTATTTCTGTTTTGTACTTCTTTTTTATTTTTTATCTCATAAAACTGCTATATAATGTGCTTTTTTTTTAAACTTCTAAATTCTGTTAAAAAAATATTTATTTTTTTCGCTCTTTACAGTTAAGTTAGTAGTAATTATTATTAAAGAAATAGTGTGATAAAATATTTTAATGTAAAGGATCTTCACCGACAAGCCATATAAATTGGCTCGGTGAGTTCTGTTATAATAATAAAAAAATGTATACTTTAAGTAAATTAATTAATTTAATATTATTATTAATTATTATTCCCGGAGCAATCTTATACAATGGTCTCTTCCCCTAGACAAAATCCAGTTATGGATCCCGTCGCCATTTTTTAATTTATATAAGATCGGGGATTGTATTCTGAATCTTCTAGAGAGTGATTAATATGGGGATTTTTATTTTTTGCATGCAACTAAACTTGGCTTCATTTATAGCCACAATGATGATCAAACGTCAAATAAATACGGACAAGTGAAAGAGGTTGAATAGACCAAACCGTCTTCGTTTTTATCCGTTTTTTAAACAGTTTTATATAATGTTTGACGTTTAATCATCAGTGTGGCCATTGCATAAAGCAAAGTACCGTCAGATTAAATAAATCAAAATCCCCAAATCAACCACTCTCTAGGGGTAGAGAAGATTCAGAATACCACCCCAAGTTTCACATCAGTAATTAATTTAATATTTTTAACTAAGTATAGTTTAAAGTAGTATTTTAAATAGATTCTTGAATCATAAAGCAAGTTTAACTTTAATAAATTTATAAATTGTTTACTGTAATTAAATTCATTTGCAGTAAGAACCGGTGTTTTTATTTCAAGTATTTTCTCTCTTTCATTTATATATGTGATTGATGTTCGGAACCCTCATGTTTTAGCATTGTAGCCTAGCCGGTGGAGGACCGCAAGTTTGGAAAGACAAATTTGCGTAAACTCTTTCCAATTTAAATTTATATTTACCTGTGCATATTCATTACCCAACCGGGGCTGCAATATCCACACTGCGTCCCATTGAATGCTGCCAGTCTCCTCTGTATTGGGTGGTAGCCATTCTTCTGGTTCCCGATTCCCTCTACTGTCGTGATACTCCACCCATGGCATGACAAGATAGATACCAGGCACTAGAAATTGACGTCACCACTATTTATTTTACTTAAAATCCAAATCAAGCCAAGAAAACTCAATCTTTGTGTTTTAGATGTTGACTTACAGAATTGGCGGAAAAGACCTTTGATTTTTTTGTCACTGGATCCAGAGCAGCTACGGTGACTATGCAAGCTCCACACCCCCCTTCATGGCACATGGCCTTGGTCCCTCGAAGGTTGGCATTGTTTCTCAGAAAACTGTTCAGGGAGGTATCAGCGCATGTTTCTTCAGACACTGAAAAATTATTACATAGTTAAAACATTATCATTATTTTGTGTAGGACCAAACTTCGTTGACAAATTATTTATTTTATTAGATATTTACCATCTCGATATTTATTTATTTAAATATTACATCTACATTACAAACATACATTTAATACATATATATTATAAAAAATTAAAAAATACATGAAAGAGACTCATGTCAAAGTAATAGGAGAATCCTGCTCCGGAAAACCCCTTCTGTTACATGGAACAGATCAATATCCAGAACAACGTTGTTCAGCATAGCTGTAGCCTTTTCAACAGGCATAACTACCGGCAAGTTGGTCCTGTTTATCGGAATATGAAACAATCTATGCTGACGGTGTCTTAGATAATTATCAGGAACATACAAACCAATGCTCTTCGTAATCTTAGAATTATCGATCATACCGCGCAACAATAAAAATGTGTTTTATTTTATAATGCACATGACTATAGAAATGCTCTTTCACTATTTCGCATGGAAAAATCGTTCCGTATTTTAAAGTTTTTTTTTATTTTAATATAATACCTATATGGAGTATTTCATAATAATTGAATATTTTAGTAATTAAAAGTAAGGTAATAATCATTTACAACTTACATATATCAATATATATATTTTATTTATTTTATTTTATTTTATTTTATTTTATTTTATTTAGAAAACATACAGTCATACAAAATCAGTATTAAAAACAACAATTTTTTAACATAAAAAGACCAATTAAGTTTTCATAAATTAAAAAGATACAAACATTAAATGTGACAAAAAATAAAAAATAAATAAGAATTTTAAGTGAAAAAAAGATAATTGTTGACATTTGCGTTTTCCATGGAGGTAATAAATTAAAATAAATAAAAATACCGAATGTACACTCCGAGCCATATATATATTTGGATAATTTAAATAGCGCCATTTTTGTGAAAATCACCTCAAGGGCGCTGTACAATAAATAAATATCAGAAATTAAGTAATCTAGCCCTTATTTGCATTTTTTATTTTTATTTTATAAAAGTTTATTTTTATCAGTAACACTGAGAATATTTTTTTTTTTTTTTTTTAGTAAAAAGAAATATTTGCGTTCTTATGATTTACCCAAATATTTAATTTTGAGGGCCATTTTCAACGAGTTGTAAATAACTCACTATTAGAAAATGGAATCAAGTTGGGGTAGAGTGGGATTCGAACCACAGACCTTTGGTCCGTGAGTCCGAGACACTAGCCACAGGACCACAACCCGACCCGAATTTCCTTTACTTGTGACATTACTTACTTTTATCTGTTTAATTTCTATTAAATAAAAACCTAAACATATTTTTATTATTTAAAAGTATTGATTATACTTGAAGGTAATCGTGCAAACTACCGCCGAAAATCCCTCGCGTAAAATTAAAAAAAAAAAAAAGTAGTTACATAAGGACGTTTTTTGAAAAATACTTTGTTTCCGTAAATTTATCTGGATGAAAGAAATGTTAAAAAAGACGTATAATACGATAAAAAATGTATTAATAACTTCAAATGGAGAAATTCGTTATCTAAGCTGGTCTGGTATTTATGTACATATCTATCTTATTATATACATACCAGCGTTGCTATTCTGAACTGCTCTTGCGGCCGTAGAAAACATACAGTACGAAATACGCGAGATAAAAGCTTTTTCTACGGCCGCGAGAGCGTTTCGAATATCACCACAGAGCAGCTATCATAACATCATAATTCACTTTCCGCAACTAATGGTGCATAGGGCACTGCATTGGGGCACCAATCGCAGCGTATCTTAATCATTTTTGCTACATAAAGGTAAGATGATCAGTCTTACGCTTCAGGTACCAGTCCAGGGACTATGAAATATTCTAGTGTAAAAACACCCTTTTTAAATCAATGAGCCCGAGACCTCTCGCATTGCCGAGGCAAACGCGCCGATCATAACACCACGAGGCCGATAATTTATGGATAAATGATAATTTCGCTTCGTGTTTAGATAAACAAATCGTAATAATTATGTTTTTAACACTTTCTTGAGTATTTTGATAGCAATTCATAATAATATACAAGTTTATCCAATAGATAATGTTATCAAATCATAATTATAATCTCATAACGGTTGCCACAAGAAAGACGTATGTTTATTTTGTGTAACTTTTTTGGATTTCTTCTACAGAAGAAAAAATGAGGGAATGAAATTAACGTGGCAATTGATTGGCAGTCTTAGCTAAGTTGGTCAATACGCGATTAAAGAATCTAGTAAGAGTGGCTGCAAAAACCTCAGAGTAATCGTTCGCTACCGCTAGAGAAGTCGTTTTGCTGTATTGCATAGAACAAAAGCATTCCAAACGTTTGGTTTGGTTTTCGGTTTAACAACAAACGAGTAACGGATGCTTTCGGTTTGTAGTACCTACCAGGGGCGAATCGTCCATATAAGCGATCATGGGCAGCTTACCTTTATTTTTGACTATCTATAATAATATTTTATAGTAATTAGAACTAAGGGAAAATAAATAAAATGATTTTTTAAATTATAAACAAAGGTCGTTTGTTGGCCTTGTGGTGTAATGGTCAGCGCGTTAGCCTGCCATGCAAGAGGTCTCGGGTTCGATTCCTGACATGATTGATATGAAATATTTATTTAAAAAGAGTTTTTTCACACTAGAATATTTCATGGTCCCTGGACTGGTAACTGAAGCGTAAGACTGATCACCTTACCTTCATGTAACATGTAAATTTACAGTTCATGTAAAAATGATCAAGAAACGCTGCGATTGGTGTACCAATGCAGTGCCCTATGCACCATTAGGTGCGGAAAGGGAATGATGATGATGATAAATAAAGGTCACCGTATATTCTTAAAAAAATACATATAAACATTTTTAAGCGCACCGAGCGCTCAGCTCGTTCCCAGTGGGAAAAGAAACTGCCCGATTACTTCAGCTTATTTCTTCATACAAAATGTATACTGTATTTTAACACCTCAAAATCCAGTAAGTGTTTTTTTCCCCTGAAGTAAGCTCGCTTATTATTTGAAATTATTTGAAGCTTCTCTATTTGGAGAGTAGCAATTCGAATATTATTTCCAAGGACCATTTTCCTTTGATGATAGTAATGTTCCGTTGTCTCCGTCGATATCTTCTGGAGGCCTTACTTATTAGATTTTATTATACCAAGCTTATTCTAAGGAATCACTCTACCTGGTGTAACTATTTATACTCAGTATAAGAAAAAGGTTACTTATAAAAATATTTACAACCTAGTATAATTACTAAGCTTATTCCATCTTTCATTTTTTGACCATGCCACATTTCTGCGTACATTTATGAACAAGCTGCGTGTGCATATGCAGTAACAAATACTAATACGTTTATCGTATTAGTATTAGTAACAAAACAAAACAAAGTATACTTTTCTTTTTTTTTCCTTTATGGGCCTTCTACCAAAACTTGATAACACGGCCAAAAACAAGTTACATCAGTAAATACAAGAACAACATAAACAGAAAGGGATAACAATATAAATACCAACAATAAGTACACGAATAACATCAAAATATCGATTATAATAATAAACACATAACCAAACTAACAAAAATTTCAACATAAAATGAAATAGGCACTAACAGAAAAACCCACCAAAATCTGATAGTGCCTATTTAACAGAAAAGAGAAACTTACAGTAAAATATTAGAAGAATGATAGAACTTAATTACTATAAAAATTACAACAAAATAATCAAAATATTAACAAACATAAACAAATTATACTAATGTCAAACGAAACGTTCGAAATCTAAGTCAATCAAAAATTAAAGTAGTATTTATTTACATATTTTTTATTTTTATTTTTTTTATTTGAAAATTTATTTATAAACCCTTACGGATTATTACATTCATTTTACATAAAATAATATATACATTTTTCATTTATACTCTGTTGTTCAAAATAATATTTTTTACATCTTTTGAAAAGTTTGTCTGAGTCTTTTGTTTAGTTTTGTCTGGTAGTTTATTGTATAATTTCAGTCCCTGGTTCATTAGTCTTGATTGTTCTTGTCTTGTTTTAGAAAGTTGTATATGGTATTTGTCTGATATTCTCGTATTATGTCCATGTTGACTACAATTTTTTACTAGTTTTAGTTCTTCGTCTACAATTACATTAGTGGCTAATTTATGAATAAATTTTAATGATACTAGTTGAAAGAGTTCAGTTATATTTAATTGCTTAGTTTGTTTAAAAAGTTCTCTAGTTGCAGTTAAATAGGGAAAGTCATTTACTAACTTTAATATTTTATTTTGTTGTCTTTGTAGTCTGTCTATGTCATTTTGATATCCTGCTCCCCATAATAGTTATATTTATGTTTTATTTTATTATTTTGGTGCTTAATACTTGTAATTTATTCTAAAAGAACAAACTGTGAATAAACTATTTTCTTGGTGTCATGGACAAAAATAAAAGATAATATTGTATGTAACCCTTTTTTAAAAAAGATTCGTATATATTACGACACACACACATTGATATTAGCCACAAAAAAATGTAAATATAATCTTTTACCAAAATGGAATATGTCATTGATAGACGCATATATTTTTATGTAATAAATTTGAATGTGTAACATAAGAAATCTTTTATGTATAAATGCTGTAAAATATAACAAGGATAATTTTCAAAACAAATGCTTAATAAAATTATCTTCTATTATCTTAATGTAATGTAAATTTGAGGATCATTTTTTCATATGACATATCGAATGCTAAACGATATTTCACTTTAAAACGTCTAAATGCAGCATGTTATCTAAATTGTTTGAATAATAAAAATATAATATGTGACAGATGACAGATCGAAGGCTTGTTCTAGTGTTATACCACGTTGGATGCAAATATAAACGTGGAATAGAATTTTGACTACACCGTCATTCTTCTATCACTATGCTAAGACCTAATTTTACACCAGGTTTATAAGGCCCAAGGCATAAGGTATCTAGGGAGCAGACAAAATAATAATGACATTTTTCAAATTCTAATTTATCCTTTTTGGCCCGTACGAATAAGACGAATTTGTCTCTTAGTTAATGTTCGTGTCTTTGGTAGTAATCCAAAAATTATCATAAACTGTTTGTTTTAATGTATTTTATTACATAGAAAAGTATTATTTGAATAAATAATTATACCTGAGTACGCTTCTCCATTAATACTGAATGTTATTCGCGACATATTACGATGCTCGACGCACAACCGAACTTTACCGACTTCGAATCGGCAATAATTTATTTTACTCTCCAATTTAGATTGATAGAGGATTATATTAATGTATATCTATTAATAAACACATTACGTGGTATCTAGCTAGTTATGCTAATAATCGGTTATGAGTGAATTCGATTAGTCCTTTAAAAATAGAATATATATTAATTTAATTTGTTTAAAGTTTAGTATTTCGAATACTACTGCTATACAATGCATCGTCGTTGACTTCATTAAGTAACACCTGAGCAAATTCCATTTGCCGCTGTTTTTGTTTAAAATTAAACAATTTTGGAACAAATTTTGCTGCCATGCGTTTCATACCCAAAGCATTTGAAAAAAATGAGCCAATTGATGTGCCAACATCATCAGTAACTTCTCTGACTGTGATTCGGCGATCGTTCATAACCATTTCATTAACTTTTTACATGCTTTTCTTGGTTGTTGATGTGCTGGGGCGTCCGGGCCGTTTGCCATCTTCAACGTCTTCACGGCCATCTTGGAAACGCTTTTACTACACGTAAACTCTTGTTTTACTCATGGCAGACTAACCCTATGGTTAATGTTAACAAAGGCCTATGCCTTTGTTAACATTTCACAAATTCTTTGATCCATTTTTTTTAACAAACGAAAATCGCCGAGCTCATAAAAACACGTCTAACCTTTGGAGCTGCCATAAACATAGTAAAGTAGACAATAAATACAGATGAAAAATTTTGCATACTTCAGGGGCATGTATGGTATGTCAATGGCTTTAACTTCACAAACATCAACAGATGAAAGAATTGAAGGAATATAGATGTTCAAATATAGGCAGAATGGTGAATGTTACACAGTGTGTAAAGTGGCCACTTAAACCAGCCATTGACAGGTCATAAGCCCTGTAGATGCCTAGACTTCTATATTACCTTCTCTTAAATGTTCTTCATCTCTGTTGTAAAATGTTAATATAAACAGCTCCCCAGGGAGTTGAATCCAGTCCTTGTCTACAAAAATTTGAACAAACTCAAAATATTGTTGATAAATTACCTGGTCCATGAAGAAGTATAGAAATTGAAAAAATAACATTTTCAAGCGTTGCTTGGTATGTAGGTGAAATAATTCAATTAGATGAATCTCACCCGCATAAATAAAGGTTTCAGCTCTTTAACTTCACAAACATCAACAGATGAAAGAATTGAAGAAATATAGATGTTCAAATATGGACAGAATGGTGATTGTTACACAGTGTGTAAAGTGGCCACTTAAACCAGCCATTGACAGGCCATAAGCCCTGTAGATGCCTAGACTTCTAAATAACCTTCTCTTAAATGTTCTTCATCTCTGTTGTAATATGTTAATTAATGTGTTAGAGAATATATCCAAATAAAATATTCTAGTGTGACTACTAACACAAACGAAATTTGTACAAAAACATATAGTTATCAAACATTTGAGCGCACTGTACCTAGCCTCTTCCACATTCGTAAATCTTGTCATACATGTCTTTTGGTTGTGTCTGCTTTTGATATTTCTTAACCTAAAATATGCATTTCGCAGAAAACAGCCAGATCTTATTAACATTGTATGATACCTCATCCAAACTTTGAATGTATGAGGTAACATTCTGTATTGAAACATGTTTTTTTACTACAGGTATTTAAAAATTAATGAATTTATGAACTTGAAATACTAGTGTTTTTATCCACCTTAACTTATTTAGGAAATTCATCTTCCCCTCAGCATCAATACCGTAAGATTTTTCTAGTTTCTGCAAATAGAGAAATGCTGTTTATTACTGCAACATTATTTTGTATCAGCCTCGTGGTGCGATGGTCAGCGCGTTTGCTTACCATGCAAAAAGTCGGTTCGATTTTAGACATGGCTGAAAAAATGAATTTTTGAAAAAAAAAAAACCTTTCATTTCAGCTAAAAAAATGTTTTCGCAATGTGCGGATCTAAAAAGAGGCCACAACACCTTTAAAATGATACGGGTAAGTGGGTGGGGCTTTAAATGCCAGTCTAGATTAGCTTCAATTGACCTGTTATCCTATTAACAAAGTGCGCCGTTCACTTTGCTGCCCGCATTGACTCTCCTTACAACATATTTTTTTGCTGCGTCATTTCTTGAAAACCTATATTTCGATATTATTATTCAGTTTTTTTCACAATTAATTTTGCAAGATAGAGGCTCGGGACTGGATATTCCTTGGAGAGAGGGATTTAAGTAGGAACCTTAATTATTTTTCTATTATTTGAGCTGGTTGTTTACTGTAAATGTAATGTTTTTCTTTGTTTGTTTTATTAATATATTTAATTTTTGCTTTTTTTTTGTTTTTTACAATAAACATAAGTGATAAAACAGAGTATTCAAAAAATAAAGCATAATTACATAGCACTGAAATACATTTCAATAGTAAAAATATTAAACAAAAAATCCCACAAAGGCATGGCCTGTTCGTGGGTATACAAGAAAATGTTAATGAATTTTTGTTCCTATAATAAATAATGGACAATTAATTTTATTGATGTGCTATTTGTTATTTTTCATGATGTTCTTGTTAAACTATAATTTTATTTTAGTACTAATATTATTGTGTTAGTATACTATTTTTCCCAGTGGCGGTTACGCATTCTATAAAATAAAATTCAAGTATATTTTGTTGAAACAAAATTGTGTAATCTTAACTCTCCCCTCCCGGTGATATGTAGCTAGTAAACATTGCATCTTTCATCATTCCATGTCCGCTTCCTAGTTGGAGCATATGGTGTCTACGAAGGTCCTTCGGGCATTTCTGTCGGCTGCCAGCTCCTGTGCATCCTTCTAAGTCAGGCTCGCGTCCCGTAGTCCTGACACGAACTGCCGAACAGTCCAGGACGTCGAGAACCTGATGCTTTGTAAAGTAGGCAAGCGTAGTTAAGGCTCTCAGGAGGCATCCGCAGTACATGGCCAAGCCAACCGTATCGCCCCCGCTTGATGACAGTTTATCTCATAACTTTAATATCTCCATAAATATAATAAATTATGGGTTAAGATTTTTGGTATTCCTCCGTCATACATTTACCAGTTAACTTATTTTTTTATTGAATAATGAATGCTTATTGGGAGCAAAAAAATCATTTTATCGAAAATCGTAGATAAATCACTAATACAATACCAATTTTACCCAAGTGTCGCATTTTGCTTATGCAATAAAAGAGTTTTCCTTAAATGTAATTGTCTCACTCACTCTTTACGTCTCACTCTCGATAAAACAGGTATATTCGGGAGCGAGAAAGACAATTTCACGCGTAACACGCGCGAACAGCAAAGTTTCTAGTACTTCATCCAGACGCCTGTCAGTAGCTTCCCAACTTTCGCCGAGGGGGGTTGTTTAACCCGTGCTGCATGATCATGAGCTAATGATTGTTTTCATGTTTTTAGCAATCGGAATAAAAGTATTATCACTTTTGACTTCAACTATAAATAATTTAAGCAATTACCTATGAATATTACATTTTTTCGATTTAAAGTGTTTAATTTTTGCATATGTAATAACTACATAGCACTGTTACGCGCGGATGTTTTTGGGACAGTAAGGAAAATATGATTGAAAAATCAAAAATACTTTAAAAGTATAAAAATCAGTTAACATATATTTTTTTTTGTTTTTTTAAAAAAGAAATATTTGCGTTTTATATGATTTACCCAAATATTTGATTTTGAGGGCCATTTTCAACGAGTTGTAAATAACTCACAATTAGAAAATAGAATCAAGTTGGGGTAGAGTGGGATTCGAACCACGGACCTTTGGTCTGTGAGTCCGAGACACTAGCCACGGGACCACAACCCGATTAACTGCCCCGATTATTGCCTGCGCAACAAGTTCTTGTCGACCAATGACACATGAATAAACTTGATTATTATCTAAATTTATTTCAACAGAGAGGGAAAACATTTTTGAGAAGGAAATATGGAAGTCTAGGCATTTACAGGGCTTATGACGTGTAATTGGCTGGTTTAAGTGGCCACTTTACACACTGTGTAACATTCATCATTCTGCCCATGTTTGAACATCCACATTTCCTCGCATTTGGACATAATCAAACATTGTTGATTATTATCAACTATTAAAATATGAACATTTGATATTGCTGATTTATTTATTTAGTTACAGATAAATACATTTCATTTTTATATGCTAGAGTGATTAAAATAATATACAAATAAAAAAAATGACCAGCTCGAGACAAGACCTAGTATATTTTATTTATTGACTGTTTAAAATACCGAACAATGAAATCGAGTGAAGATAAGTCCACTTCATAGTTTAGTGGCTGGCGCGTTCGCCTACCATGCTCGAGATCCCGGGCCACCCTGACATGGTGGACGTGAAATATTGGTTTTAAACATAATTTTTGTGATATATTTCATTCTAGATCTTGAACAAAATGCCCGATTTTTCTTTTGAATGGGCTGATTCTGGGAATGTCATAGACTTATTAACTATGATTTTTTCTTGGGCTTGACATGTTTAATTTTTTTTTGATATCTTAATTGGGTGTATAGAAGCAAGCGATGTCGATGAGTAGAAGGGTGGCGACGGCTCTGATTTGCCCGATCGGACTTGGTTCCCCATCCACTAACAACATACCCTATCATCGTCACAAGTGGGAAAATTTGATTGATCTTGACAAGGCCAATTGAATTAAATTAAAAAATAATCAACAACAAAAAATAAATTATTGATATTTAAAATAATTACTCCTAAAAAAACAGGTAGTAAAAAATTAAGAATATGTTTTAAAACATAATATGTATTTACAAATACTTATGGAAATGCGAACAAACAATGTGTCTTCGTGGCGGTTTCAATTTCTGTAGACATAAACGTACAGGGGTAAGTTTACACTCTACAGTGGTATAGTGTTATTTTTTGTGATTGTTTTTTTATTAAGGCTACGATTTCAAGAATTCAATGTTGTTTTCTATAAAACTTAAGCATCAACAGCCGAAATAATGTTTTTAGCAATACATGGCATCTCTAATAAACAATTTGTCTTCATGACGATTTTTACGTCTGTGGCCACAAAATGTGCAGGGGAAAGTTGATCACTCCACAGAGGTGTGTTTTTTTATGTGATTGATATTTCATTGGTATTTTATTAAGGCTACCCGCTTATGATGGTTTATTAAATTATTCTCGAATCCAATGTTGTTTCTTAAAAAACTGAAACATCGGCAGCCAGGAGAATGTTTTCAGCGGTACATGGCATCTCTGAAAAAAAAATGGAAAAAAAAATTATGAAATTTTTTGCATATAATAGAAAAACCATTCTGATAAAATAAAGATTTTATATTTAGTTTCTATAATTGGATTTGCATATTGGTGGGTTAATTATTACTAAATGACTCCCGAATTGAGTTATTGTAACTCCTGGGAATTGTAATTCAATGTATTATACTTTGTGTTATATGATTTATAAATAAAAAAATAAAAAATAAAAAATGGCATTTTTTTCTTACAAATCAATAATGTAGATGGTATTGTTTAAATTCGTATGCGAAAAGAAACACAAAATAAAATTTAACCAGCGATAAGTGTATGTATATAAATTAATTAATTCAATAAAAGTCTTCAATGGAAAAGAAGGAATAAAGAAAAAATAATAATGTTATCAACAATATTTTGAGTTTGTTCATATTTTTGTAGACAAGGACTGGATTCAACTCCCCGGGGAGCTGTTAATATTAATATATTACAACAGTCAGCTCTTTAACTTCACAAACACCAACAGATGGAAGAATTGAAGGAATATAGATGTTCAAATACGGGCTGAATGGTGAATGTTACACAGTGTGTAAAGTGGCCACTTAAACCAGCCAATGACAGGTCATAAGCCCTCTAGATGCCTAGACTTCTATATTATCTTCTCTAAAATGTTCTTCGTCTCTGTTGTAATATGTCAATAATACAGTTTTTTTTTTTTCATACACATATTATTTACAAAGAAATATAATTACAAAAATACACTTTAGAAAATACACCTTAAAATTAAGGTATAACATGAATTGGAAAAAATGCCCACAGAAACTTCAGCGTCTGAGCGTGGGCCATTCCTTTTTTAATTATTAAAAAGTTAATAGCATATATATATGGTATGACATGAACATGAAAATAAAAGAAAAATACATGAAAAACTACATTAACATATGCTGATGTTACGAAAACATGATTTATTTGCAGTATGCATTTATTTTTAATTTTAATTTATTTTTTTAAAGAATGTGTCTATCAGTTCCTTCCATCCGAATCCAAGAATTCAAACCTACGTTATGTTAAGTTATGTTTAAGTAAAAGATATAAAATGTTTTTACACAGGTGATTGAAATAAAGTTATTGTAAAAAAATTCTTGATAGTGGATGGGAGACGATAAGTTGATCGGCGTGGAAATTTTATGAGTTTGTGGAGGAGAAATATATTTTTATAATTGATTATCAATTTTTATGCATTTAAAATTTATTAAATCATTGAGAATTCAAAATAAATATTGCTTTCGTGGTTACTTTTAGATAACGAGAATGTATATTAATACCGCAATGTCATACCATATATATTACGTACTTGAACCTTATCTTTGGCAAAATAAAAATTGAAACATATAAACTGAAAATATATATATTTATTTTTTTATTTATTAAGGAAAAACAACAGTTGTTATATGAGAATACAAAATATAAAAAATAGTACATACATCCAGTTAAAGTTTTTCACAAGTATAATGAGTAAAGAGTAAAATAATATATTATATAAGACATGGGAAAAAAAAGAGCTCGTAAGAAGGTTAAGGGATGAGGAAATAGAGTGGAGGAGTGGAGGAGAGGGATTTTCATAATATAGTTGACCAATTCAAAATTTCGATATCATAATAAAATAAACATATTTAAAGGAACATAAACTTATTACACACTGACAAATGTTTCATTTTACAGTGTTTCAAAAAGTTTTTTTTTGAAGTCACAAAATTTTGTGTTAAAAATATCTAAATGGGGACAAAGTAAATTAAATTTGGAGCAGGTACGTTAAATAAACGACTTTTGAACATAATTTTTTTTGGGCAATGAATTATAAAAAAAATTAACTTGTGTTGACTTTACGGGACAATAGATATATACTAAGATACATGATTTTCAAACTGTTATATTTATGATTGTGCTCACCTATTGGGTACCATTGATTTTGTGGTAATCCTTTATCAGCTCTTGCAGCATTCAAGGCCTGCCTGATAGCAAAAACCACCGAGACACTTGTATTTAATGAAGGTTCACCAGTAGCTGAAATGAACATTTAAAAAACTTAGCAATTACATCAACAAGTTTAATGGGTCTTTAGCTAGTTAAAAGTGACACAGAACCACAACCCGTCCTATGGCAAGACATATCATTTAAACTAGACTATTATTATAATGTTTACTATGGTCAAAGCACCAATGAATGACCGTTTAAGGTTCAGCTTGTAGTGAAATTCACATTAAAGGTAAAAATTTCATTATTTAAGCGTACAAAATAAAATAAAACAATAAAAAGCACATTAATTTTTCTAAGTAAAGTACCTTTACTTTTTTATTGAAATGCGAATATTACAATAAGGTTTAATATTACTCTAAAAAAATAGCAGAATCATTAGTGAATTACTACCCCAGTAAAAATAATACTCAGATTTAGTTACATCATAACATTATAAAACACATTAGAATATGGATATATTCAAAGAATTGCATTAGAAACAGCATCAAATAAAACACTAACCAAACCTTTCCTTATAAAAAAAAACACTATCAATCTCAGAACGATAACGGAAAGAAGCCTACAGCTTTTGTCATAGTTTCTAGTGTTAAAAGTTTTTTAACTGGACACATGTAGCAATTCTTATTATAGTGTGTTTTATTAACCAATGGTCATTTACTGGTGCTTTGACCCTATGTATGTTGTAATCTAACCTTTAGAACGCAATACGCCTGAAGGATTGGGTGCATTTCTTCGAAAAGAAACTCTCATGTCCACTGGAATATCTTTCACTCCCGGAGTCTTGTAATTCCACGTACGGTTTGTGAGTAATTCTCCGGTGTGTTCATCAAAAACAAGTTTTTCAGATGTCCAGTATCCGAGACCCATTATGAAAGCACCTTCAACCTGATCGCAAAATTGAATATATGAAAGTGATAAACAATGATAGATGTTACAATTAATAAACTTTAATGAGTCTTTTAACTAATATTACCTGCCCCACGTCCACTTGAGGACTAAGACTTTCTCCAGTATCCTCCAATATATCAACTCTCAATACTTGATGATTTCCAGTCAGCAGATCGACTTCGACTTCTGCTACAGTCACAGCCCAAATAACGTAGGGCTTGACGTCGTCTTTACTTGTAAACATATAATGTGCGCATAAGTCTACCAGTGATCCATGAGCTTTTTGTATTAATTCGGACCAAGTTGGATTGCCCATTTCTTTTTTTATCGGTTCTAGCCTATCCAAAAGTATTCGGCAAGCTTTTATTGTAGCGTAACAGCATGCCTCGCTCGCCAAACTTCCTCCAGAAACGATGGCATTAGGCGCTGTAAAGTTATTGTTTGGCTTGATGGAAACCATTTCGAGGGGTATTCCGAGGACGTGTGCGCAAACTTGCGCTACTTTTGTATTCAATCCTTGACCCATTTCGATTCCAGCATGAGACACTGCTACTGTTCCATCGTCGTGATAAATTGAAACCATCGAAGAGAAATTACCCCAAAACGAAAAGTTATATTTAAGTGGGAGCAGACTTATACCACGTTTGCGCCAAAGGTTCGCCTTGTTGAATTGAACAATTTCGTTTTGTCGCCTGTCAAAATCAGAAGATTTTTTTATTGTTTCTAATAATTCCGGAAGAACGCTTCCTTCTAAATCCATGTTCTGCATTCGTACATCTAATGGATTTTTTCCAGTTTCGACTGCAATATGCTCCATAATATTTTCTATCATTGCTACGCCTTCAGTTGTTCCTGATTGAATAGGATTTTTTTTTAGTTAATAAGAATTAACAAAATTGCATGAGATTTGTAGTTTAAGAAATGCTAAAAATTACCTGGTGCTCGACATGCAGTATTTGATGCTGTATCAGTTAATAAACTGAATGGCTCAGTCAACCAAGTGTCTGACTTATAACAGTTGGGAAAGTAATGCAAAGCATATTCAGTCACGGCGTCATTGTGACAACATCCATTGTCCGCGTAAAATGCGTTTTTTAAATACTGTATTTTTCCTTCGTCATTAATTCCAACCTAGATGAAAAATTGGTCGAGTTAAAAATGTGCAATATTTAAATTTTTTCCGAATACTTAATTCAAGAAACTATGATAATTATATTACCTCATAGTCACTTGCATATGGTACTCTTTTGCCAATTGCTGCCATATTAGATTCCATTGACATTACAAATCTAACAGGTCTGTTTAGCTTTGTAGCTGCAAGAGCACAAGCAACAGCTATCTGACTTGGTCGAGATATTTTTCCACCATATGCTCCACCCAGTCGGCGAACATTTATGTTGATTCTGTAAAATAAAACAGTTATGTAAAGGAAGCGTCGCCGTTTATGTAAATATCATTAATTTTACTCAAATGTGAATCTTTTAAAATTAACCTATTTTCTGGGATCTTTAATGCCTTCGAAATTACGTTTTGGACATGATCCATCCATTGAGTGGCTGGGTAAATATCCAATCCATCTTCAGTGGGAATGCAAACACAGGATTGAGTTTCCATTGTATAGTGATATTGACCATAAAAATCAAATGATCCTTTAATAACCTTTGTCACGTCACTGCCCTTGGTTTTAGGTTCAATTTTATTATGAATTTTCATTCGGTCTTTCACGTCAGAAGAACTAAGGGATTGCCTGACATTTATTATCGGATTTTTGGTACTTTTATCTTTGTAGGTAATTTTAACTTTTTTCGCAGCAGTGTCTGCTAATTTCTCAGTTTTAGCGACGATCATAGCAAGAGGTTGACCGAAGTAAAGAACTTTCTCACTACATAATATTTCTTCTTGGAACGGATCAATAGGAGTAAACGTGTTAGGTCCTGGGATATCTTTAGCGCAGAAAAATGCAACCACGTCCTTCATTTTCTGAAAAATAAAACGATATAAAAAAAAATATGGATTGAAACACCCATTTTTTTATTCCATTTGATTAATCAACTAACCAAGGCTTCCGATGCGTCAATATTTTCAATAGTGCCACTAAATTGAGTAGATAGCACAAAAGCGGCATAGACTTCTCCTGGTTGTGTTGGTAGATCGTTCACGTATTTTGCTTCTCCGGAACACTGTACCAAAGCTTCGATTTTTGGTATTGGCTTATTTAATGGCCAAACTTCTTTATTGGTATCATAATCTTGCACCCCGCTAGAAACAGTTCTAAATATTTCTTCGCCGCCTGATAGCTCTATATCTTCAAAAATACCCTTCGGGCTAATGTGGAGGATAAACTGTGGAACGAATATTAAAATCAATATAAAAATCAAACCAAAATTATAAAACATTTTATAAATACGAGATACGCTCATACAATATATAGATAATTAACCACCTTGTAAAAAAGATTGACTGCTAATTTCCTCCTGTATAAGGGAGACGGTTCTGGAGGAGCAACTTTTGGTTCAATTTCATCCCACAATGTCTTTAAAACCTGCTTTAAATTGTCTTTATTAAATATATCCTTTCCTTCGACATACTTTTCTGATTTCTTTGCATGTGAAAATTGTGGATTAATACCACCAAAAATTACGTTCATCTTGGAAACTGTTCTTCTGTCTTCAGAAAATTTTATAAGAAATGCAGCATTAACATGAGCATGGGCATTCTGAGCGCGTGGCATAATCTACAAAGATTTAATTAGTATGAAAAACAATAAGTTTTAGAAACGAAAATAAAACACATTTTATACTAGATTTTAATTTACCTTAAAACTGTGAAATACATCGGTATCTGTCAATGGTGGTAAATTTATTTTCAGTATAACACAACCGGTCATATTAAATTCCAAGAAGCTCAGCAATGACATATGTTTAACATTGCCGGTTTTATCACCTAAAATAGCGAATTATTAAAAAAAAATCATACTCATAAATATACTTTATAACCTTACATATAATTGCTTTATAATATGGAAACTTCACTGGTCCATTAGAATTAAGTCTAATTGTGTAAAATATTAAACTTTGTAACTCTACTGAATGTTTCCAAAATAAAAGAAAATAAAATAATAAAAATACTGTTGGAACTAAATTAAGTTATGCATACCGATTGTCAATGAAGCTTCTACTGCTTCAAGTAAGATAAAAATATCTGATTGAAATTCATTGTGCTGATGCTTTATCATAAGGTTCCCTGCCAATGATCCAATCTGAAAGGTTAACATTGTTATACTAACAATGGCAAAGTTTATTCGACATGTTTAATTTACCATTTCATTGGCTTACATTTCTAACTGGTATGTGAGCAATCAAATCCATGTGTTTACAGAATTGGGTTGTATATTTATAATTGGCGTTGGTCTTGGAAACTTCTTCGAAGACAGTCATAGCAGCGTTCATTGTCATATTCCCTCCTAAGTGCAATTCTTTATCAAGAGTGTGAATTTTTAACTCAGCCACATGACTAATATCAACCATTATTTTAGGAGTTTCAGCCATGGGATATACACCTACAAATAATAATAACTTGGGTTCTTATTTGTCTTTAAAAAAAAGTCAATCTGATAATGTAATGTTATTTTCTTACCTTTTGCAGTATTTCCATCAACGAGCATGTAAGAATCTGCACCTATTTTATTCAATACTTCAAAAATATCTTTGATGCTGTAAACTTTATACCATTTACAGTCTGGAGTTTGTAATTCTATGATTTTAGTTCCAAGAAACATTTGATTTACGGGACTTTCCATATTTGCATCGCAACTATCAGTTTTGTGCGAATAATCGCCGCAGCTCTTGGTACAAATAAGTCCACTTTTGTTGCACATTTTAATTCCTGAAAGCTCTTCAATGTCGTCAATTTGCTTCATGAGCTTAGAATCACAATCTTTGGCAAATGTTTTAAAGGCATCTAGTATCGGACGATATCCCGTACACCTGCATATGTTTCCAGCGAATGAGTTTTCCACTTCGGCCATGGTCATGTTATCTTTACGATCTTCGTACAAGCTGAAATTTTTGACATATTAATACATTTATACAGTTGAATCAAAGTGTTTTAAATAAAGATTATCTTTTATATCGCGGTTAATAACGGACGTAATAAAACATAACTTGATAACCTAATAAGAAAGAAACAAAAGCGTCTCGTAAATAATAAATTAACCCAAAGTTTGACAGCAAATAATAATAATAAAGATCGAAAGCGTGGGGCAAAATTTTCGTATATTGGAAAAACTAGTGATAAAATTGGAAAAATAATTTATAAAAATAAATGCACCGCAGCCTTTTACAATAATAATTCCTTGGCTAATTTGTTGGTTAATACTAAAGACAAAAACGATAAGTTATTAAACTCAGGAACTTACTTTCTAAATTGTACCGACTGTAAAAATACACTGGTAGAGCCTTTAAAACACGCATAAAAGAGCACATACAATCATGGGGATATTTCTAATTTTGCCACTCATTTAATAGAAAATAAACATTTCTTTGCATTAAAAAATAATTCATATTGCACCTAAAGGCCATAAACTTGATAAACTAGAAAATCTCGAAATTAATAGATTAAAAAATAAACCGGACGTAGAATTACTTAATGAACAGATAACACACGTGCATTCTCCATCACTTTACCCATTGTAATATATATTTTACTAATGACTTTTTACCCTTTGTTTTTCAGAAATCATAATTGAAAAAAATCACACTCACGACGGATGGGACACTAAAAAAAAATTACTTAAACTCATTAAAATTGCATTATATCAACTCATTAGTTAACCCGAAAAAAAATTGACAATGATCCTTAATTATAATTTTAAAAATACTTTATAGTTTTATTCCACTTTTATTTATAATTATTTTATAATTTTTTTTACCAGTGACCGGGTTTCGTCATTTTATTATTATAATTAAAATCCAGTTCCACCAGAAATGTCAGTAGAAAAACTCAATATAATGATCCTTAAGAAAAAAATAACTTTATTTAATTTATTTTTATATGATTTTGAATTATCTATCCTTACTTCTGTTTTGTATAAATACATTGAACTCCTTAATAAAGATACCAGTCTCGAAGATGTTGCGAAAGCGATGAAACTGGTGACTGGATATTCCAAATTTGTGGATTAAAGTATCACTCGTCTTTTATTTATATAATAAATTACATTGAACTTCCATCAAGAATTTTCACTTACAAACTTGAATGTTTTATAAAGATTATCATTTATTTAAATTGTACCTGTGCATATTCATAACCCAACCAGGGCTGCAATATCCACACTGCGTTCCATTGAATGCTGCCAGTCTCTTCTGTATTGGGTGGTAGCCATTCTTCTGGTTCCCGATTCCCTCTACTGTTGTGATACTCCACCCGTGGCATGATAAGACAGACACCAGGCACTGAAATTTGTAGTAAAAGTCTAGTTAATTGATGAGTAAGACTAAAATGCCTAATCTTTATTTTAACTTTTGACGATACTTACAGAGTTAACAGAAAATACTGTAGGTTTTTGTGTCACTGGATTCAATGCAGCTACAGTGACTATGCAAGCCCCACATCCTCCTTCGTGGCACATGGCCTTAGTCCCTCGAAGGTTTGCATTGTTCCTGAGATAGCTGACAAGGGAAACATCAGCACCGATACCATTCGAAACTGTAAAAAAAAACTAGCTCTATTCAACTGAATAACGACTTCACCTATTTTATATGATAATTTATAAATGGTTCTGTTATCAAGACGCATTTAAGCTGCAGAAATATAAATGTGTAGATCTTCGAATACTTGTATGTATTTTACCGTGAATTTCTGATAACCATAATATGACGCGTTATATAATATCGAGCCATAATCGGCAGAACAACGTTGGCGACAAATAGTAAATTGTGCAGAAGAAGGTATTTTTTGTAATTTTTGTTCCATATATACATTTTTTAATAATTCGGTATATGGGATTTATAATGGTTGGTTACTGCCAATACTATGAATATTATTATTTCATGTTGGCATTTTAAGTACAAATAATAATAAGAATGCATCTTTGCCCAGAATTTTAAATTATTAAAACACGTTTTTTGCTGCAATAGATATATATTTCCACACTTTAAGCAATTTTTTTTAAAAAATGCTAGAAACCTAATTAAAAAAAAAAAAAAATTAATCTAACCGTATCTACCTAATGTTTTATTTTTTTGTACCCTTTAATATTGTAATTATTTTCTTCTGTTTGAAAGAAGAAAGAAGGGAGGACTGATAGCTCCGTATTACTCCGTATGGATCTGCCGGCGAAAGGATTTTTAAGTCAGAGTAAACAAAAAACTTTTTCTTTAATTTTTTATTTTATTTCATTATTTATCGTGATATTTTATTTATTGTTTACGTGTGGAAAGATGCGGAGAAGCTATTTCAATGTACGCTTTTTTTCATTTTTTTTTGACATTGTATTTAGTAATGTATAGAAAAACTATAATTGGCCTATAATTGGCCTATAATGACAGCCAAATTGTTATAATACCTTTCGCTTTTAAGATGGTGGTGGTAACGCTATTTTCCCTATAATTCTGACAGTGGTGCGAGCTGGCGTAACCGCCTACGTTGTCGTCGGTTACGTTGTTTTGCTTAGCTTAAAAATAATATATCGACATATGTATTTTTTTTAAATAAGAGTGAAATGATGCGGAGTAAACTATAATTGGCCTACAATTTTGATTTATTTGTAAATATTTGTTCTCATTTTTTGTTACAGTATTGGCGGTGTCAATCTTTCTACAGTATCAGTGATAAAGGATCTCGGGGTATTTTTTGATGAAAAATTGTCTTTTGTATATTATGTCAATGAAATTTCAAGCAAGGCATTAAAAATATTGGGCTTTATTTTGAGAAATACAAAAAATTTCAAGTCCATCCGATCATTGAAAATATTTTACTGTTCTCTTGTAAGAAGTCATTTAGATTTTAATTCATCAATATGGTCACCCTGCTATAATGTTCATGTTTATAATATAGAAAACATTCAACATAAATTTCTACGATATATAAACTACAAACTAAACATTCCAATACAAAATGTGAATTATGACTATTTATTAACACTGCTTAACCTAACACTTTCTGAAAGAAGAACTATTAATGATCTCATTGTACTTTATAAAATTGTAAACTCTCTTTTTGACGCACCAAAAATACTTGAATTGATTAGTTTTAGAGTACCTGCTGTCAACACTAGGAGTACTTTATTGTTTCATTGCTCCAGTACTTCTTCCAACCAACAAAACAATTCATTGATACCGAGACTGCATAGGTTAGGTAACACTTATGGAACGGCTGCAGACATTCTGTCCAATTCTTTACCATCTTATAAGTCCACAATATCAAGTTTATTTGTAGCTGCTCGTCAAACTATTATTGACAATTCAATTCCATAAATTAAAAAAAAATACTTACTTGTTAATTTATTACCTTATACCTGTTTTTTATTTTTTACTATTATATCAAATTGCATTGTAGTATTGGCAAATACA